>NC_079453.1:15111962-15284462 GCF_903798145.1 Danio aesculapii
AGGCATCAAAATGTATCTTATTAGCCGGAGAAATGTTACATGAAGCATAGCAACCATGTCAATCTTTAGGCTATCTTTAATGATGGGGTTAACAACAGACATTGGATCTAAATGCAGGTTAATAGTAGTCGGCCTGCCTGCAAGGTTCAAAACAGGAGCAGACAGTAACATGAAAATAATCCAAAAGAGAGAGCAATGTAACAGGAGAGAGGGTTGAGACAGGCAGCAAAACAATCATAAACAGTATAAAAAAAAACAGGTCAAAACAACTAGGCAAGAAAATGAAAATGTTAGAAATGCACACTTCAATATAACAAGACTCAAAAATTGGATGTGTTTGTGAGTGGTTCATGTATGGTCCATATAATGAGTGACTACGTTTACATGGACATCAGTAATCAAATTATTAGCCTTAATCTGAATAAGACAATAATATGATTAAAATGTTTACATGAGTTGCTTTTTAAATGTTTCTTTCATGATTCTGTTTTACATGTTATAATTAATATATTTTAATTATGTAACATATTTCAATTAACAACATTGCATCACCACGATATCCACACTTCATGTAATTTCAGGTGTTTCATTATTCAATTTCATTTTTAATTTGTCTACTTTAACTGTTTGGCACTTTTACTTTTTATTCAGCAACATCTCATTGCATGCTCCCGTGATAAACAAGATATTGGATGTGAGTATGAACTGCTGGAAGAGTGTACTCTTAGTGGAATATGATACTGCACGCCTCATGGGAAAAAACAACAACTTGGTAGGTGCATAGATTAGTGTCAAACAGCTGTCTGTGTATAGCCTATGCTGTCGCAAAATGTGGCGAAAATCTTACATGACCTTACTTGGATTAAATTAATAAAAAATCTTTGTTTACATGGTAGATACTTAATGTGTATAGTGATGAAATTTAAGTTTGCTCTACCTAAAGAACTTCTAAATATGTGTTTAACAATTGTAATAGTTCAGTAGTCCTAGCAACTTACAAGAGGTTTAGCTAAACTGCAATATGTCTTGGTACTCTGAAATGGTAAAAGTGTGAGTTTAAGCTCTGGCCAAAAGTTGTTTAGGAACTGTTGCAATCAAGTTGTGTTATGCTAAAATGTGATAAATATGCATGACTGAATTGACCCTTTGCTAAGCCACACCCGAAAACCACCATTCACCAATCGTGGCTTAGCAACTGTAGCTACGTGCAGGAGCCCTGTCAAGCTTTCGAGTGAGGGAAACAAGCCAAAGTGTTGTGCATATGGATTGTGCAAATCTGATACACGGTATCCTTAAAGTTTGTACGGGATGGTGGAAGTTTTTTCCTTTCCAAAACCTAAAACCCAAGAGAAGAAATGCCAGCGTGGATCAAGCTCTGTGAGGGGTGCAAAAAGAGTAGAGTTAAGTTGGTTTTGTTTTGATATTCCTGACACATTCAGTGATAGACGGCAATAACTCACACACCTCTTACCCTAAAAAGATCTAAACTGTGTTTCCTACAAGAATACAAAGCAGTTTATGTTTCCCAGCTGTCTTTTTTGCTCAATATTATGAGCACTGCTCTGTTTAAACCCTCGCCATAGTAGTCATACTAATAGCAATCATATTTCCATCTGTTTCAAGCTACGAATATTTAAAATTACAAATCAACAGAACAAAACTGTGATGTGATCACAAACTGAGCACTTGCGATCAATATACTTCACTTCAATATACTTAAGCTGTTTTTCAGTCATATACTGTATAACCCCCATGTCCAAAGTTACAATTCACTGATGTTTTCGTCTGTCTTTTAAAGATTTAGTCATAGATGATGACGTTATACCTGGTTAGTGTCTGCTTTTATATTTGGTGCCGGATTAATATTTGCTGGTAAGGAAAATCTATTTGTTCACTTCTGCTATTTATACTTTGATTTGCATTTCAGTATATTTATTTTGTCCACTTAACTGCAAATTAGAATAGAAAAGGTATAAAAAAAACCACACAAACAAACTGACAGTATGTACTATACATTGTTATGGGTCAATGATTGTAATATTCGGCACAAATCCATCAATTTCGCCTTTCTGGCTGTTCTTTCTATGAATGAATTATGTAGAAGCACTGCCCATGCGTGTTTCCTCGTTGGTCAGTAACACTATATTTCATTGCACAACAACTAATCTATCAGGATTTTTGGCTAAAAAAGAAAAATCAAGGTTTAATTAGTTATTATTAGATAAAAATTTCACCTATCCTGCTGTGCATGAACTAAGCTGTTGAATGGTCAGCGAATAAGGCGGCTAGACTAACCTAGCTTTAATTTTGATAAAATGTTCTAATCGGTTACCTATTATGTCGTGAATATACCCCTGTAATGCATACTGCAGTCCTTTTTTGTCTGGCTTTCTGGGATATCTCACCTGTTCGCCAAAAATTACAAATTATATCCCTGGCAATGTCTGATACCGGCACATACGTATTGTAATAGACATGCCAGGCTTAAAAGCTTGACAGGTGTAGCAACAGTAACTAAGGAGGGCGGGGCTTAGCAAAGGGTCAATTGTCATTTTGCAAGATTTGGTCTACCTGTTGAGTTCTATTTTGTGTCTGTTTGTGTGTGTTCAAGATATCCATATGTGAGTAGATTATCACTATATGAATTGTTTTAACCCAGAGTATTTCCTTACCAGTAAAATAAGCACACAAACCACACAACAATAAACACTTCCAAAGTGTTTTCAATGAAAATAGTTGAAGCAGGGTTTAACCACACACACACATGAATTATGCGATGAACCTGTGTTTAAAGCAGTACTTCAGATACAAATGTCATTGGTAATACTGTTTCTGCTTCTGGGGTTGGAGAGTCTTTCGGGAAGTGATAAGTGTGTTCTGACTGTCATGGCTCTGAGGTCAGCGTTTGAGACACTGGTTTGAACCGCAGCGTTTTACAAGATTCCAACTATGTGAGATGCTCCATATACTCATCTCTGGGGAAGCCACCACAGTCCGGGTGGGACACTTCACACACACTAAACACCCTCCAAATGCAGACTAGGCTGACGGGGGAACATAACACTGATACACCCAGGGCATTTTCTTTGTCTTTATTCTGTACTTATAATGTCATTGGTAGGAAAAAATGAGATTTTGTTGTTTTCATTACATTTCAGTGCTGTCTGAATATTTTGTCAAAACTTATATTGCTTCTTTGAATTGCACCAACCATTTGTACTGTATGTTATTCCTTAAATTATAACAAAGTCAGCACATGGGGCCAAAATGGTTAGAATCACCATGAGGCGACACTCAATAGAACGCTCCATTGCAACTGCACCGCCCAGCAGCAGCTCTGCAATTCCGCCATTATGGAGTAAAAGCGACTGGCCATCCATTGGGACTTTTTGTTGTTGCGATGGCAAGCGACTGCTTTGTTTTTTGGTTATTTATTTAAAAAAGCACATTAAAGTTGAAATACAACCCTGAAGACGCCAATACACTTACAATCATAAACTGTGATTATCAGCACTTTTAATAGTTTATTAATAGTTTATTTTATTGTTTAATATAATCTAACCGTTTTTGTTTTCTTTAAAGTGTCACTTTTAGGTGAAATTACTTTAAATTGCTTTAATTTAATAGTTTACGCACTGGCATGATACATATTAATACTGACATGTTAAATTAAATTAACATGACTAAAATGGGATGTTCATAACAGACTGACAGTACACTGTTGGTTGGAGTATTATGTTATAATAGTACATAGTATTTTTTCCAGTATTGTCTGTTAAAAAAAGACTAATAAAGTTTTTTATTTAAAAACCTACTATCTCAAAATTATTTATATATATATATATTTTTTTTCATTTTATTCATTTTTAATGCTGTCATTAAAAATCATGGAGGCCGTACAAACTACCAGATAATGTAGTTTACATTGTGTATACTCACTTTTGCTTCATCCTAATTTAAGTAAAACAAACAAAAAGTAATTAAGTTATTTTGTTAACCTTACTTTTATGTTATATGTAAAACGGATATTTTAGATATCAGATGTATTAAACTTAGTCTTGTCAACATTTTGGAAATTTCATTGGGATATTATTTTGAAATGTTACTTTTCAGAGGGAATGTACTCATTTAAATCATTTTTAACTCAATATTTTAATTCATTCTGTCTAATGTTAGTTATCCGTGCTGTTGTCCTATTGGAATTACTAGCAGCATCTAGTGGCTATTTAACAAATAGCAACAGAGTGTCGCTTCTTGGTGATTCTATGCTCTTTGATGGGGCTTAGAAACTAATACACTGAAAGTGATTAGTTGACTACACTGTAAAAATGCTGGGTTTCACACAATTGATCTGTGCTGGGACAACATGAAGGAATTAAGTTAACTTAAGTTTTTTAGAAAAGGAAGTGGATTAAACATAAAACAATTGTTGCAAAAAAAAACCTCAACTTTTGTGTTGTTTCAGCACATTTTAAATAAATACTTTAGAC
The DNA here is from genome assembly GCF_903798145.1 of Danio aesculapii. Lineage (NCBI taxonomy): Eukaryota > Metazoa > Chordata > Actinopteri > Cypriniformes > Danionidae > Danio > Danio aesculapii. Next base: position 15,116,453 of record NC_079453.1, read on the forward strand.
AAACAGCTACAGTGTAAACTGAGTGTAAACTGAAGGAAAATGAATGAATAAATAATCATCTAGTCTCTATTTCAGAGGTCACTACAGCAGAATAAACCACCAACTATTCCAGCATATGTTTCACATCGCAGATTCCCCTACAGCTGCAACCCATTACTGGGAAACACCCATACGCTGTTACATTCACACACACTCATACACTACGGCCAATTTAGTTTACCAAATTTATTTATTGCACATGTCTTTGGACCAACCCAGGCTCATTTTAAAATACACATTTCTGGAGAGCACCAAATACGTCCCAGGAGGTACTTTTTTGTAGTTTTTGTGTACACTTTTCGAGATGTGAACTCAAATTTCTCTTGCAAGTGCCATTCATGCCAGTTGTTTTCGCGTAAATCTACTACAGGCGGCTGTCAACTGACTGACTGAATGACTGACTGACTGACTGACCGACCGATCGACTCCTTCCCTAAACCCAACCAAGAGTGTTTTCAAAAGCAATCCAGAAAAAGAAAAGCCCTCAACTGATTTTTACCACGTTTTCAGATTTACCATATTCACACTCTGTTTTTTACTTCTTAATTTGTATTTTTTGGCTTCTGTATTTGTCTCACTTGCTTTCTGGAACCATTCTTCACCGGAATCGAACCTCATCATCGTGGTCAACTCCTGTCTGTGTCTCAAGTCCACCAACATACTGTACATGGTGAGCCACTGGACAAACTGGTAACAGCAGGAAAGCAGTCCATATGGAGGTGAGTGGTCAGCTTGTAAGCGCAAATAGAAACGTTGGCATACTGCCCCATAATGTTAGTTTTAAAGAAAAAATGCAGCCATACATACTTCTGGCTACATAATTTGTGATCTCCAGAAATGTATACAGGGCTACATTTTCAGAATGAGTCTATGTTGCTTTGTACTGTGGGGGAAACCAAAGCACCTCGAAGAAAACTTATGCAAACATGTGGAGAACATGCAAACTCCACACTGAAATGCCAACTGTCCCAGTCGGGATTCGAACTACAGTCCTTATTGCTGTGTGAGGCGACAGTGCTAACCACTGAGATGCCACCTGTAGATGATTAGTTGCTTAGTAAAATATTTCTTTTAAAGTGATTAGTTGACTTAACTTTGAAAAGTGAGTAAGTCTATTGCCTTAAAATGATTGGTTAAATGATCTATGTGAATAATTATAAAAAAAAAACTTAGTCAAAAAAGATTTAGGCACTTTTGTTAAGTCAACTTGTTGCTTTTAAGGCAATTGGTTCACTCCCTTTTTAATGTAAAGTAACTAATCACTTTTTATGATGTACTAACTAATAGATAGTTTATAACTAAATTGATAATTTATTTGGTGGTGCAGTAAGTTCTTAAGGTAGAATTATTTTAGAATTTAATAATGTTTTATATGTAAATAACATTCAGAAAATGCTTATGATGTATCAATAAAATATAGGGTTGTTTTACAGTATGTCACAGTTTGTACGGTTTCACAGTTTGGTTCATGTTTATCTGTTGTTAAAAGAGAGTTGAGTGCGTGCGACGAACAACCGTGTAAGTCCAAAAAAAATAAATAAATATGACCAAGAGTCTGCATTTTAAACAATTAAAATAGCTTCACACACACAAAAAAAAAATGTATGTCCACTAGGAAGAATACAAATGCTGTTTGCTGTCATGTCCGCTTCAGACATTAAAAGGCAAATCCTCTGCAAAATAGGAGAATCAACATGAACAAATAGTAGGAAAGGGTAAAGCAGGTCGCACACCAGAAGCACCGCTCGGCGGCGCACCGCGTAGTGCCACGCAGCGCCATGCATTTCAGAATTCTAAACATAGGTTTCTATTAGAGTACACACACCGGCGCCGCAAGTCGGCGGCTGTCCGCGGCACCCAGCCACGACTCAGGACACTGTTCATTTTTCTGCCTCGCCATCTGAATAGTTTCATTTAAAATAGCATGCAAAAGTGTGCGTCAGGTGTGCGATACTTTACACTGTCATGTGCGCGCTGTGTCGCGACGCTGAGTGGCGCATCTGGTGTGTGACAACCTAAAGAAAGGCTTTAGGGGATGCTGGGAAACCATATTTGAAATGAAAAGGAGAACAAAAACCAGGGAAAAATCCACCAAAAGAGGCGAGTGGAAGAACCGTATAAGTGATGTGATCTTTCTCTCTCTCTCTGAACATGCTGAGGAATGCTAAACAGCACAAAAAAACAGTTAGCCTATCAAAATAAAGCACAAACCATAGATAATAGAGCTGTATCAATGCATATTTCCTATCAGTCCTGTGTAAACTACGGCAAGCAGTGTTTATTTGTTTATATATTTATTTATATCATGAGATGGCGGAGCGTAACAACAGTTTGAAGTAGCTTATAGACAGGGGCGTGGCGCCATGCTTTTTTAAATAAATGACAATATTTACCTATGATGTATGTCTGATGTATGTCTGTTTATTCATTTATTTATTGTTTATTGTTAATAATTGATTGTTATTGCCTATACTGTAAGAAAGTATATGTATTGTACATTGTTCATACTGTATTTTCTGTTTTTTAATTAATAAAAATAATAATAATAATAATAAACTTCAAAGAAATGCTTAACATTAGCCTGAAGTTTCTGTTAAAACTAAGATAAAGGAATCAGATCTTTAGTTGTTTAAAGTGATAAGATGGATTGGTGTTATACTGTTATTCCACACTAACTATGGTTCTTCCACATTTGAGAAATATAAATCACAATATCTTTAGATTTTTAATACTGACACTGAAAAATGTTGTCTCCTTAGAATTGAGAAGCTTTTGTTGTCTATCTTCAAGTAAAATAAACAATTATAACATAATGTTCCCTGTCCAAATGAAAAAATCTTATTACTCAAAATGTGAAACTATAGACTTATATGGTTCTTCGTCTCAAGGCCTCAGTTTTAGGCACAACCTTAGAAAGTTTAATATTAAATTGTATTTTGTACTTTTGTGTCACAAGAAGATTTTTGCTTCTGTAGTTGATTGTGCAAAACACTCCTGCCTGTTCAAAATGAACTAACCACTGGGAATTTGTTGCTTATTCCTGATACAGACATCAAACCATTACCCCTGTGTACCGTTACACCCCCAATAAACAAAAACAGATATAAAAACAGGAAATTACTTATTCTTATGAGTTTATTTATTTATTATTTTTCATTTATTGTGATTTTATTTGGCAGCACTTTAGTTAGGGTTTTTGTTAAAAAGAGTCTAACAAGTAATTTATTCGCATATTGCTCTCTCTCTCTCTCTTAAAGCTTAACATTTAAATGTCAACATGATTTATTCCTAAGTGATTGAGCCCTATCAATTAAAACATCAGCTTGGGTCAAGGATGAAAAAAGGGGTTTTCAAGAAACGAAAGAATAAAGATTATCATGACATTAGAGTGTGAATGTTTGTATCTATGTAGGGATGTTCAAATCCAGTCACGTGATCGTAAATTGGGCCCAATCACTTGGTTTTAGACTCGATCGGAATCGTATGTACCTCCCCATGCTGACTCGAATATATATAATCTTGTTTTTTAACACATCTATAGTTATGCGGTAGCATAGAGTAAGACCTCTTTCTTGACTTCACATAAAAACAGCAACGCGTGCGGCATGGCATCACTTTGTTGCCGAGACGCTATGGGTTTAAGTAGAAGCAGCTTGAAGCGGAAAGCGTGAGTATAGCTGTTTCTCAATATGCTGTCTTTAGCAATCTTGTGTCCTCGTGTTCTTGTGTAACGTCATCATCAATCGCCAAAGTTCAGTTCTAAAACTCAAGAGCGCAAGAACGGAGAACACGTGAAGTTCCCGGATATGTTCTTGATATCAAGGATGCGTCGATGCAGACTTGAGTGCAAAATTCACTTGAGAAGTTTTAGAAGTCATTGCGATGAGGAAGTGCAGCATTTAATACCTGTTTAATATTAAAGTCCAGAAATATAACTTATTTATCTCAGGGGTTTCCCTAAATGAGACAGTGAAAATAACCACTCACAATGAAAACTTAATAAATGTATAAACACATTAAGGGCTCTATTTTATCGATCTAGGTGCAAAGTATAAAGTGCATGGCGCAAGAGCATTAAGAACATGTCCCATTAAGAACATGTTGCTATTTTAAACAAAAAAATACGCTCTGCGCCTCAGCACATTGTCTAGTCTAACAGAGTTGTGCTTATTCTTTTAATGAGTAATGGGTGTTTTTTGAGAATAAACCAATCAGAGTCTCATTTCTCATTCCCCTTGAGGGTCAGTTGTGTTGCGCCATGGCACATTTTCTATTTACATGGTGAACTTTATAAGTGGAAAATCTGGGTGCTTCAAAAATTAAATAGAGCATCGCGAGGATAAAGAATGAGCCTACTCCATTTGGCTTTTACTTTCACTTTCTCTTTCTCTCTTTCATGGATAAGGAAATGGTGTTGTATGCACTCCACTGAAGACATCTATTAGCCTACATAATTAATTTTGTTTGTTAAGCACAAAGATTTGTTTCAAAACTATTTCTAAATTCAGTTCTAATTTTCACCAAACGAATAACAATAATAACGAAGTTATATCCAAACACACATCCTATGCCCCATATGGTCCAAAACCTGACAGGTGGACAAATCAAATCTTGTTTTTAATAAAACAAATATAAATAAGCATTTAATAAATACTACTACTAATAACTGAGCTTTGGGTCATGACCTAAAGGACAAGATCTCGGATACAAGCGGCCGAAATGAGTTTCCTTCAAAGGGTAGCAGGGTGCACTCTTATGGATAGGGTGAGGAGCTCTGTCACTCAGGAGGAGCTCGGAGTAGAGCCGCTGCTTCTCCACATAGAGAGAAGTCAGTTGAGGTGGCTCGGGCATCTGTTTCGGATGCCTCCTGGACGCCTACCAAGGGAGGTGTTCCAGGCATGTCCCACCAGTAGGAGGCCTCAGGGAAGACCCAGGACACGCTGGAGGGACTATGTCTCTCGGCTGGCCTGGGAACGCCTCGGGATCCCCCCGGAGGAGCTGGAGGAGAGGGAAGTCTGGGGTTCTCTCCTAAGACTGCTGCCCCCGTGACCCGGCCCCAGAAAAGCGGCAGAAAATGAATGAATGAATGAATACTAAATGAATGAATAATAATAACATTATACAAAAGCAAGTTGTCGTGAATAAACATAAAAAATCCCTCCGAGATGAAGGCATGGATGCAGTGGTTTTATATTTATGTAGAAAGTAAAAAAATTTGTAATATTGTATTCCTTTAATTCTTTTTCATCTGTAAAGATATTTGTGTATTGCTGTACATCCTGGGAGTTTTAAGCAATGTGTAAGCGAGGTGCACAACTAACGCGCTCTGCGCTGGACTTTAGACCTGCTTTCAGCTGGTCTATTGCACAGTTTATTTTAGTTCCTCAAAATAGCAATGGGCCAACAATGCGCCTTAGCACACCTGCTTTACAGACCGGAACACCCATGAGACCACAAAGTGATTTGCTATTTAAATAACACGGCAGAAAAAAGGAAAATTATTTTATTTTAATTTATTTGCTGAAATTCTTATTAAAATCTGTGTTTTTTTGTATTGTGCAAAGTATATTTATAAGGCTTTTGTGCATGTTATATATATTGAAAAGGGGGACAGCAATAAATCGTTGTATGACAGCAATAAATCGTTGTATGCTGTAATGATTAAATAATTTTCCATTAAAAATGTGTGGTCACGTAACCATCAGGAAGAACGCTTCATCTCAGAGCACGTGTTCTCGGTTCTTGCAGTCTCCCGAGTTCATTCTTCTGAAGTAACCTGGCAAGACTGGTCTCAACGAGAATGCAAGTCCATTCTCTGCATTCTTGGAATTGAGAAATAGCCTATGTCTGCAGTCTGGAGGTATTATAAAGTTGATGACGACAGCATTGCCATAGCATCCTGTGAGATATGTAAACTTGGGATTGCCTGTTAGGTATTTTAAGTTAAGGTGCTATTTGTTTTTATATTTGTTTTTTGTTTTTTATTTACTTTTGCACGAAAGTCCAAAAGTGAAGAATTTATGTTATTTATTACTTGATTGTTCAAGCTACCTCACAGAAGTGATTTGTCTGTTAACAATTTGTTGAATGTTAAAATATGGTGTATTAAATAAAAAATAAGGAACATCCTGGATCTGTTTCTTCACTCTTCTTTATTCTTTTTATAGAAGTATCAGATCAGGTTTCAATATCGGCAGATACTCAAAATCAATGCATGTCCATGTGCAAAATGACCAATCAGAGAGCGCTAAAGCTAGGAACATTTTCACGTACAGTAAAAGACATGCTGCATATCATTCACATCATCATTAATACCCTGGTGAAACCAGAATCAGACACTGTATCCTGCTACCTGTGTTTAAAGTAAATTCATGAGCTGTTGTTATTTAACACTGAACACATACAGGTAACATTGAATCTCAAGGCTTGAGAACTCAGGGCAGAAAACCACCCACACACACTTTAATTCAGACAATACAGGTAATTTAGTTTATCCAATTCACCTATATTGAATGTCTTTGGATGGTGGGGGCAACCGGACCACACGGGGGAAAACCAGCAGACAACATGCAAACTCACACAGAAAGGCTTGAACCAGCAAACTTCTTACTTTGAGGCTAATATTCTAACTACTTAGCCACCATGCCACTCTTACAGTTTATATGCTTTCCATATATGCATTCACATTTAGGACATGTTAAAAAAAACAATGTCTTGTCTTTGACTTGCTCAGAATACATTAATATTTGGGTTATACATATATTAAATTTCAAATAAGTTTATGACCCGTAATGTCAAAACCATGTTAAGCTGCAACTTATGCACACATTATGCAACTGGCCCCTGGTGTTTAGGAAGAATATTATCTGTCCTGCTTTCTCATTTTGACTTAGCAGGATAAATTCATGACCAAATGCAGACATCTTTGATGTGCAAATGATTCTGGGTTTTGACGTCAGGAATGCAAGGACTACAGAAGTTACTTTTGGCATTACATTTTTTTGCATTACATAGTTTGGAGTTCTAAAAAGTTACGATATGTTTAATATAGTACACCAAACCTTTTATTTCAAAACATTAAGAAAAATACGTTTCAGAGTTAACACAATATTTAAGATGGCTGCCCAGAGTCACAGAAGGACTGTCACCTTCTCTGAACACAACAATCTCACTTACTTATTTCCTCTTTCTCCACAAGACCGTTTACACAAAACCACATTGGATGGCAGATGCTTTTTGAAAACCATAGTGGCCAGAGATCTGGCCAAACCTCTCTGCTGGAGTTTCCCGGGGTTGGGAAACTTTTCTTCAGGATTGTGTAAAAGATCTTACCAGGAGTGTAAAAAGCATTTAAGAATTACAAAGTGGACAATATTGAATAAACATTGTTATTAAAAGGTACAAGTATCTGGCCAACAATATATTTGAGTCAAGTAAAAATTAATAAAAAAATAAAAAAATAAAAAAGAGTTTCTTATTTTACAATACTGAGTTATTTTTTATCGCAAAAGCAAAATACAATAGCATACAATGCCAGACAGCCATACAAAGTTTTAACTATGGGACAACAAATAATGCAAACTCCTATCAAAATCTTAAATTTAATTTAGAAAAAATTTCTTTAAGTTGAAGACAAAAAATGTTCGGCCTTAAAGATATAAGAATGAATGGAGGAAACATGGGACATTATCCACCATGTTTTCATCCACCTATTTTTATGCACATTTTGCATATGCGCATAAAAAAGGGGTTGATGGAAAGCCATGATGCACATAATTTTTGAAAATGCGCATAAAAAACTTTTTACTTTCGATAAACTTTTTATTCGATAAGAAAAGATGCGCATAATCTACGATGGAAACACTTTTACCGCACAAATTTCAGTATGCGCATTAAAAAAGGTCATGTGATTTTGTTATAAGAAATCATGTGATGATCAAATATAACTGTTGATATTTGGCACCAGTTAATCAGGAATTGATGATTTTGTTTGCTTTGACTCATTGGATGGAAACACTGCTTTATTCGCACGTCTTTTATGGGATAATCCAGTTTTGCACATAAAGTTTATTCGCATTTTTGGATGGAAACATAGCTACTGATCCCTCAATCCCATTAAAAGTAAGTGCTTTTGACAGAACCTGATTTTAAATGCAATATGATCCTGGATCAATCCAATTAAAGTCAGGCCATGTAATCTGTAACTGATTGCCATAATAAGTTAAACTGTGTCTCGTCTTCTTGCCCATTTATGGTATCATTTCCCAAAGTTGCCCAACAACATACCTCAGCAAGTTGCCCTGTGTATCATCAGCATACAGTAAGACATTTGCTCAAGTGGTTTTCAAATTGGTGACTTACTTAGAAGGTGTCTGCAATTTGTTGACCCACAGGCTTACAAGACAATTTATGTCATGTTGGCTTGCCTCTGGAAGTCAATTCTATGAGAGTTAAGAGACACAGTAAATATAGAACATGATTGTGATGAAGAACTTTATTTCAGGTGTTTTGCAGAATTATTAAAACATCATTTAAAAGATCCAGTTTGTGATGAGATATCTCTAGTTGGTCCAGTTATCAGATCTTTTGTTGAGGCAAAATGACATGACCTTGTCAAGAAATTTATTCAGTAAATGTGTTTCTATAGTTTCTTCAAACATCAAATTATCAGATCAAAAAAATCTGACTCAGTTGTATGCATTTTTATGCAAATTTTTATAATTTTTGCAAATTTTATCCATATTATTGTCAACACCATAAAATGAGCATAAGAATATGAGGGTGAAGACATTACTGTTGTTTCTCAGACTGCCATCTATTTAGATATTTTACAAAAGAAGCGTTGTGTGGGTTACAGGTCATGTTACCTTGCGTAGTTTGTTATATATATATATATATATATATATATATATATATATATATATATATATATATATATATATATATATATATATATATATATATATATATATATATATACACATATTTATTTATTTATTTATTTTCAGAAACTACACAAAGTGAACATGACCTGTAACCCACACAACCCTTCTTAAGTAAAATGTAAGAAATGCAGCATCAACCATTTAAGCGTTTCCATCATGCTCACTTTTAGTGGTTTCTTACGTTGCTCTGTACACTTACATTGTATGGAATCATTAAATAGTAAATATTTTTGGAGTATCCTTTCATAAAGCAAGATATGATGCAAAGGCCAGAAACATTCCAGACAGAATACAAGAACATGTTGAATTAATGATGATGAGTGACAAAATTGCACATAATGCAAACATAACATTTTATGGGAGGAAAATTGATATCTATTCAACTCACCATGCAAGGATTTATAATAAATTTTTCAGGGCTATTGAATTATTATTATTGTTTACTCAAAACCAAATATTTATGTGTATTTTTTTTTAAATAATTGTTATTTTGACAAGTACAGAAAAGGTAAAACACTTAAAGTTGATCTCTCTCTTTTTCTTTTTAGAATTATAGTACTTATACTTTAATAATTTAGATTTGCTTTGACTTTTATGGTGTTAATGTTAGTCTATTTCTCTCCCGGATGATGAAGATTTTATTCACAAAATTGCGCTGTCAAAATTTTAATTAAACACAATATCACACTCAAAAAACTTCAATATGTCTGTACCAGTGTTGGGCACATTACCTTTAAAAGTAACAACTCATAGTTACTATTTACTTCTCAAAAATAGCAACTGAGTTAGTAATTAAATTACATCATTATAAAAATAACCAATTACCAGGGAGAGTAACTATTATGTTTAGTATGAGATGGAGATTAAATTGAACAATTATTATTATAAAACACCTATCTGTATTATATATTAATGCTGCTGTGGGACATTGTGAGAGAAACTCATCAAATTTAATATTTTAATGTGAATATAATTTTGGGGTGACACGGTGGCTCAGTGGTTAGCATTGTCACTGAGTTTGCATGTTCTATCCGTGTTGACGTGTGTTTCCTCCGGGTGCTCCGGTTTCCCCCACAGTCCAAGCACATGCACTATATGTGAATTGGATAAACTAAATTGGCTGTACTGTGTTTGCGTGTGTATGGGTGTTTCCCAGTACTGGGTTGCAGCTGGAAGGGCATCCGCTGTGTAGAACATATGCTGGATAAGTTGGTGGTTCATTCCGCTGTGGCGACCACAGATTAATAAAGGCACTAAGTCGAAGGGAAATAAATGAATGTGGGACAATAAAACATGGTTTAGAACTTAATAATAGTTCCCCTTCGGATGGGGAACTCCAATGCTATGTGGAAACTTCCACTATGGGGATTTCGTCAGAATCCAATCATCTGAAAGAGTATAAAAACGGGCCAATGAAATGCCAATGAGTTGGCAGCGTCAGCGTGCACAGCTGGCGTCAATGACAATCAGTCATGCTATAAAGACGCAGCCAGTGCCATGCTCGACATCCTTTCGCTTTCAGAGCCTTTCACGAAGCTTCTGAGAGAGTCTTTGAGGGTATCTCCAACCTGTGTCTACACAGAGAGAGATCGAGAAGCAGCTTCTCCCGGTCCAGAGCGCGTATACGCAGTGGCAGATGGTCGAGCTGGGTATTTCTCCCTTGCCTGGCGTCCTTTGGGTCCGGTCCTCCAAGAGCGGTTTGTATATAGGAAAAAAGCTTTCCTAAAAGAGCAACACGGTCGTGCAGCGCGTCTTTTTCAAGACGTCACTCCGACCGTGCGTTTCTGGATGCGGTGGTTTCCTATCCCCGGATGATGGGCACGAGCACAGCGTTTCATGTCTGGGGGTCCAGCATGTTAATGCGGTGCTCGCGGGCAGTGCATGCCATCACTGATGTCATGTCTGTTGCGCAGTTAAGATCGCGGCTCGCTCTTGCAAAAGAGCCACCCACCCCAGTTGTCCCCCGCACTGCGGTTGGCACTCGGGCAGATCTGAGGGTTTCAGTGAGAGTAAATCCGCCGCCCCCGGGCCGTGGACCTCTCGCTCCTCCACGCGCTCCATCCAAGCTTCAGGTGAAGAGAAGCGCTCCGTCCTTGGATGGTCGCTCTCTCACCTGATGACACCGGGGGTCAGATGTCCATCGCTGCATCGGAGGATGGGCTGTCATTGTCTGATGAGGATGCGAGCCCGCTCGCTCCCTCCCTCCGGGGTGGAGAGCGCGGCGTTAGCATCTAAAAAGCAGACGTGATGGCCGTGCTTTCTCGGGCTGCTTCGGCCGTGGGTCTGGTGATGGTTTATCCCCCAGCCCCGCGGCCGGACCGACTAGATGGGTGTATGTGGAGGATATAAGGAGGCAAGACCTTCAAAGCCTCCCGTCCCCTTCTTCCCGGAAGTGCACAGTAAACTCATGCTGTCCTGAGGGCACTTTTTTTCTGCCCGATCTGCGTGCGCTTCCATCCTCACCATCCTTGGAGGTTGGGCTGTCAAGGTCTGACGAGGATTCGAACCCGCTCGCTCCCTCCGGGACTTTGAGCGCGGCGTCGAATCCAGAAGCAGACTTTGCGGCTGTGCTTCCCCAGGCTGCTTCGGCCGTGGTTCTGGAGATGGTTTATCCCCCAGCTCCGCGGCCGGACCGATTAGAGGGGTGTGATGTGGAGGATGAAGGCGAGACCTTCTAAGCCTCCCCATCCCCTTCTTCCTGGATGGGCACAGTAGGCTCACGCAGTGTGCTGCGTGCGCCTTCCCCCTCACCATGCACGCTATGGCCACCTACCAGCGCTACCAAGCGCAGGCGCTGGCCCGGCTGCGCGAGGATGGTTCTGACCCAGGACTGAGCATGCGCTCCGCACCGCAACCGACTATGCTCTTACAAAAAAAAAAAAAAAAAAAAAGTCGGCTGTGTGTGCCCTGGGAAGGACGATGATCACATCCGTGATCCAGGAATGCCACCTCAGGCTAAACCTGGTGATGTGCGTGACGTTGACAAAGTTCGCTTTCTTAACTCACCCATATCCCAGGCTGGCCTGTTCGGCGACACTGGCGGTGAATTCGCCCAGGAATTCACGCCGGTGATAGAGCAGTCGGAGGCGATGGGCGAGGTCTCTATCGGCGGGATTGTATGACCGCTCCCCCCCGCCGAGCCATCCACATCCACTGCTTTTTCGCCGAGGACGCCCGCCCGCAGCTTTGCTTCGCCGCCCCCGCCTGCGCCTCCGGCCACGCGGCTGCGCCGAGCATCGCGCCGGCAACCAGCGTCCCCCGCCCAGGGCGCCGCTAAGTTCGGTAAAACGGACCGCGAAGCGTCCCTGAGGCGGGCCATCTGGGGAGGAGGGAATTTGCTCTTTCCCCGCTGGAGGGCGGGGCACGTTATTTAAAGGCGTAAAAAAAAAAAAAAAAAAAACCCCATCAAAATCCTCAGTGAAAGAGCACTTTTCCCCTCCTCCGGGTGTGACAGCCCGAACACTGCCAGTCTGGGACGCTATGCCTTCCAGCTTGCAGGATGGGTGCATTTCGCCAATGGCTCATGGAGCACGAGAGAACGGTCTCCTTTCTCTCCACTCCCAGCCCCTCTCCTGGAGTTTGAGTGCGAGACGAGAACATCTCCTCTCCTGCTCTCCTGTGGGACCCCAGCGCTCCCCGGATGAGCCCACTCACTCCACGCTGCCCCGCCGCTGGCACGTCAGCGATCGTGCGGGTGGGACCATTTGCGGGGGCTCTGCCTGCCTGGTTAGCGCGGGCCAGCCCATCGCAATGGCTCATCCATACGACCAGACTCGGCTATGCGATTCAGTTCGCTAAACGGCCTCCCAGGTTCACGGGCGACCAGGGTCAGTCCTGCGTCCGCCCCTGTCTTGCGAGAGGAGATTGCTGTCCTCCTGGCGAAGGATGCAATCGAGCCGGCCCTCCAGCCGAGATGGAGCGCGGGTTTTACAGCCCGCACTTCATCGTGCCCCAAAAAAAAAAAAAAAAAAAAGCGGTGGGCTATGGCTAATCCTATATCTGCACATTTTGAACCGCTGCCTTCACAGGCTGCGCTTCGGAATGCTTACGCAGATGCGCATCACGCGATGCGTTCGTCCTCAGGATTGGTTTGCAGCAATAGATCTGAAGGACGCGTATTTTCATATCTCCACACTTCCACGCCACCGGCAGTTTCTGCGGTTTGCGTTTGAAGGTCGAGCATGGCAATACAAGGTCCTCCCCTTCGGGCTCTCTCTGTCTTCGCGAGTTTTCACCAAGCTCGCGGGGGGTGCCCTCGCGCCCCTTCGGCTCGCCGGCATCCGCACGCTCAATTATTTCGATGACTGGCTGATTTTTAGCCCACTCTCGGGAGCAATTGATTATGCACAGAGACAAGGTGCTCCGGCACCTCCGCCCGTTGGGGTTTCAGGTCAACCGAGAAAAGAGCAAGCTCGCCCCCGTGCAGAGCATCTCCTTTCTCGGGTTGGAGCTGGACTCGATCACTATGGAGGCGCGCCTCTCACGAGAGCGCGCCGAGGTAATGCTGAACTGTCTGAGAGAGTTCGACAGAAAAAAAGTGGTCCCCCTGAAATTATTTCAGAGGCTCCTGGGGCATATGGCATCCGTAGCCGCGGCCACGCCGCTCGGATTGCTCCATATGAGACCACTACAGCATTGGCTTCACGATCGGGTCCCCAGACGCGCATGGCACGCGGGCCCACACCGAGTGACTGTCACTGCGCTGTGTCACCGCACCCGCACCCCCTGGAAAGGACCCCTCCTTCCTACGGGCCAGTGTGCCCCTAGGTCAGGCGTCCAGGCAGGCTGTCGTTTCGGCAGATGCCTCCAGTATGGGGTGGGGGGGCCGTGTGTAGCGGGCATGCTGCTGCGGACCTGTGGAGGGGAACCCAGCTGCATTGGCATATCAACTGCCTAGAGCTGTTGGCAGTGTTTCTCGCTCTGCGCCGATTTTTACCGGTGACTGAGGGGGCAACACGTGCTGGTCAGGACGGACAGCATGGCCGCGGTAGCGTATTCCATCCGGATGGGGGGGTATACGCTCCCGCTGCATGTCTCAGCTCGCTCGCCGTCTGCTCCTCTGGAGTCATACGAGGCTGAAGTCGCTGCTTGCTATTCACACCCCGGATGGGCTCAACCGTGCGGCCAACAGGCTCTCACGGCAGCTCCTTCCCCGGGAGAATGGCGACTCCACCCCGAGTCATGCGTAAGTATGCACTCCCCCCAGTGAGCCTACTCGCGCAGTTTCTGTGCAAGGTCAGGGAGGACGAGGGGCAGGTCTTGCTAGTTGCGCCCCTGGCCCAACCGGACCTGGATATCAGAACTCTCCCTCCTCGCGACGCCCCCCCTGGCGAGTCCCTTTGAGAGAGGACCTACTCTCTCAGGGACAGGGCACCATCTGGCACCCTCGCTTAGTTCTGTGGAACCTCCACGTGGGGTCCATAAGACGCGACGAGGAAGACTTAGGTAACCTACCGGTGGCGGTGGTTAATACCATCACTCAGGCTAGTGCACCCTCTACGAGGCATGCCTACGCCCTGGAGTGGAGTCTATTCACTGAGTGGTGCGCTTCTCGCCGAGAAGACCCCCGATCTTGCCAGATCAGTGTTGTGCTTTCTTTCCTTCAGGACAGGTGGAGCGAAGGCTGTCGCGCTCCACACTGAGGGTTTACGTGGCCACCATCTCCGCTCATCATGATGCGTGGATGGCGGCACCGTGGGGAGGCATAACCTCATCATCCAGCTCCTCAGAGGTGCGGGGCGGATGTTTTCCCCCGCCCCCCCTCTCATACCCTCTTGAGATCTCGCGGTAGTGCTACGAGCCTACGTGGGGATCCCTTCGAACCACTCGACTCAGTATCCTTGAGATTTCTGTCCTTGAAGACAGCTCTGCTGGTCGTGTTGCATCGGTTAAGAGGGTTAGGTACCTGGAGGCATTTTCGGTCAGTGACTCGTGCCTAGAATTCGGGCCGGCCTACTCTCACGTTGTCCTGAGACCCCGGCCCGGCTATGTGCCCAAGGTTCCTACCACGCCGTTTAACAATCAGGTAGTGAGCCTGCAAGCGCTGCCCGCGGAGGAGGCAGACCCAGCCCTTTCATTGTTGTGTCCTGTTCGCGCTTTGCGAATATATGGGGACCACACTCAGAGCCTTAGATCCTCTGACCAGCTCTTTGTCCATTACAGTGGTCGGCAGATGGGAAGTGCCGTATCTAAACAGAGGTTGGCCCACTGGGTAGTGGATGCCATCTCCCTCGCCTTTGGGCCAGGGTGAGCCGTGTCCCCCGGGGGTGGGAGCGCACTCCATTACGGAGCATCGCATCCTCCTGGGCGTTAGCACGCGGCGCCTCTCTGACAGACATTTGTAGAGCTACGGGTTGGGTGACACCCAATACATTTGCAAGGTTACAATCTGCGAGTGGAGCCGGTTTCCTCAAGGGTATTAGGCAACCCTTGGTGATTGAGGAAACGATTCGGTTGAGGTGTCGAAACACGCTTGCTGCGCCACTCTCCCTAACCCGGAGATACGTGCGCTTTTTCAGCTTTGTCAGTTTAGTTCCCCATTTCTTTGGCGAACCCTGCAGAGTTCCTCCGAGGCCCCCAGCACCTGACTCAGCGGAGGAGTCAGGTGTTGGCCCGTTACGTTGTCGGCATGCCCGCTGGTTAGCCCGCGTTCTGGGTATAGGTGCCTGCTATGTGTGATCCCCGCTGGCGATCCCATACGTTCACACAGCCACGGTATAGTCCCCCCTTCTAGGGCAGGCTCGTGTCTTCCCTCCCCGCTAACCATCCTTATGCTAGGACCCCCCCATCTCTGGGCTGGTCCATAGATTGTCACCAGGTCTCCCCTCTGGGTAGCAGGTGAGCTCCGCAGCGTCCTCCCTATCGGGACTGAACGCTTTCCCAACGTACTGTCGTATCAAAACCTTTTTACAGGGTTATTACGACTCCCCGAAAAATATAACCGTTTCTGAACAGGTAAGTGAGGGCCAGGGGACACGTTGGAAGACTGTGTCTCGGGGCGTTGTAGGTGCGCTTGCTCTACTGCGTGGCACACCCTTCGCCAGGGGCGCAGTAAGGTTCTTTCGTTGTGGCGTTTTCCATAGATTTCCCCATAGTGGAAGTTTCCACATAGCATTGGAGTTCCCCATCCGAAGGGGAACGCTACGGTTACTAAAGTAACCCTTCGTTCCCCGAGGGGGGGAACGGAAATGCTATGTTCCTTCGCCACAACGATTGTCCCTTAGCTGTTGAGCGTGAAAGTCTCTTCAGCTAGAAAAGGATGTCGAGCATGGCACTGGCTGCGTCTTCATAGCATGACTGATTGTCATTGACGCCAGCTGTGCACGCTGACGCTGCCAACTCATTGGCATTTCATTGGCCCGTTTTTATACTCTTTCAGATGATTGGATTCTGACGAAATCCCCATAGTGGAAGTTTCCACATAGCATTTCCGTTCCCCCCCTCGGGGAATGAAGGGTTACTTTAGTAACCGTAGCGTTATTTATATATTGATATTTATTGCACTGGTCACAACCGACCAAGTGTAAAAATGAAGTATGCTTCTAATGAAATGTTTGATAATAGATAGATAGATGAATAGATAGATTTTTTGAGCATCCGCCTACCATATTTAATGTGCTTAAGATTTATAGAAATAAAATGTAAAACTAGAATGAGTACTTTCTAAGTTTCAATGAAGGTGCATGTAATACTTTTTTTATCTCTTTCTCTCTCCCTTCAAAAGAATTTTTACATTAACATTAATATATCTTCTTCAAATACATTACGAACAGTAACTAATTATTTTCTTTGCTTTCTATTTCCACCTGGAGATGCCCATTCCAAGGCTTTTACAGAACATCTACACATAGAAATCACCTTTTTTCGGAAGGACATGTTTATTTCGCAAGGACACAGAGGATCTCACCTGATCAACCAACAACACGTCCCTCTCCAAAAATGCCTACACATTCTCCGACCAGCTGAAAAGGGCAAGTCTCCCTCCCATCCTCACCACATTCTACAAGGGAACCATTAAGAGCGTTGACCAGCTGCATCACTGTCTGGAACGGGAGCTGCAGTGCCTCCGACTGCAAGACCCTTCAGTGCACAGTGAACACAGCCAAAAATATCATTGGTGCCCCTCAATCCTCCATTCAGGACATTTTCCTCTCACAGTGCTCCAGCAAATCTAGCTGTATAGTGAAAGACTCTACCCATCACTTCCACAGTCTCTTCCAGATGCTGCCATCAGGAAGAAGGTTTCGATTTATTAGAGCCTGCTCCGCTAGACTACTCAACAGCTTCTTCCCACAGGCTGTTAGACCCCTCAGCTCCAGTCAATTTACCCCCTCCCCATGCATTCCTGAATATGTCCCATACAGGTGAATGAGCTTAACAAACCACCTGTAGAAAAGACATCCTCTCATCTCTCTTATTCTTGCACCAGGTTAGTTAGACACTTTCTTAATCCCTCCATGTCTCTTGAAAACATTGCATTTCAAATTGTGCTTCATACAGGCGAGTGGGCTTGACAAACCACCTGTAGAAACACTGTAGAAACACACTCCTCTCTTATGCACCTGACATTTTATCTAAACTCCATCTTACAAGAGCTCAATACTGAAAACAACGTTTACTATAAATGTACCACAATCAGGTTGCACTGCTTGTTTCAACCTGAAATAACTCTTGCGCAATATTAAATCTTTAATACCTATTTTGTATAAAAATGTTGTCTTATGTAAATGTAATTGTATAGCCTGTCGTATGTGTATTTTTTAAGTATCTTAAAAGTAAATGTAGTTATGCATAGGTTTTCTTTAAATAGCTCTTATGTCCAGTGTTGTGTTTGTATTTATGATTAATTTATGTAGCACCGTTTTCCTGCCAGACACGACATTTCATTCCTCTGTATGTCCACACATGTAGCGGAATCCCGAGAAAGCTCGACTTGACTTGACATATATATATATATATATATATATATATATATATATATATATATATATATATATATATATATATATATATAATAGGTGGGCATAGATAAATTTTTTTTAAACTAGATTAAAATGGCTCATTTGAATTCTGCCGAAGGCATTCAGAATATGTGTGCTACTCAAATAATAAGTCTTTGAGAACGGGTTTCTCGAGCCAGGCGGCACGTTAGACCAGGGGCTCATCTCCTATTTCCAAAATCCATCACAAACTGCTTGAGAAACTGCTCTACTATGATAATTGGTGATGAAAATAAATTATGTTCAATAAGATGTACTTGTGTTTACTAACTGTTTATTCAGTTAAACATGAATTTTGAACTGTAGGCCCACATAAGCTCCAAACAGCGATTTCATACTTGCTTTTGATGTACATACATACAAAAAAATGCTGCTTCTCAATGCCAAGTTCACAGAGCCCTGACGGTGTCAAACATTGAGTATTTTTACATAGGCAACAATACTTTAATACGATTTTAATATGATTAAAACAATACTCTGATTAAGAGTCTACCATGTAAACAGAGATTTTTGATTACCTTAATGTGACTAAAGTCATAACTGAACTAAACGGAAATGGAATTAAGACACGTGGAGTATGCATATATAGTGGCATTACTGAAGTAAACACTGCAATCAAACTATTACCGTCATGTAGGACTTTTCACCATATTTTCCGACAAGATCCAAGACACAGGCGGCTGTCAGTAAAGGACCACACACAAAACACACACAGTTTTTTTTTTCTTTAACATTCAATTCTATAACACTCTCACCAGTCCTTGCTCCTTATTTGCGTCTAATACCCCAGTTTGTCACGGCGTATGAATGAAATGTTCATGAGTTAAAGTGAAACTGCCTAACTGCAGCTAAAGTCAGGCATCCTGCTGATTTGATTCAAAAGAGGACTTGTTTGTCAGACGGCTCACCGGTCAGGTACATCTCCGCGCTAAAATATCAAGGTGAAAGTCATCATAGCTTGCGTAGAATAGACCCAGCTCCCAATCCAACGTTGAGAATAGATTGAGGCCGATATTTTTTTTATCGCATGATAAGAGTCTTGCGATAACGGCCCAGCACTAATATATATATACTGTATATATACAGTTGAAGTCAGAATTATTAGCCCCCCTGTTTATTTTTTTCCCAATTTGTTTAACAGAGAGAATATTTTTTCAACACATTTCTGAACATAATAGTTTTACTAACTCATTTCTAATAACTGATTTATTTTATCTTTGTCATGATGACAGTAAATAATATTTTACTAGATGTTTTTCAAGACACTTCTGTACAGCTTAAAGTGACATTTAAAGGCTTAACTAGGATAATTAGGGTAACTAGGCAGGTTAGGGTAATTAGGCAAGTTATTGTATAATGATGGTTTGTTCTGTAGACTATCAAAAAAATATATAGCTTAAAGGGGCTAATAATTTTGACCTTAAAATGGTTTTTAAAAAATTAAAAACTGCTTTTATTCTAGCTGAAATAAAACAAATAAGACTTACTCTAGAAGAAAAAAATATTAACAGACATACTGTGAAAAATTCCTTGCTCTGTTAAACATCATTTGGAAAATATGTAAAAAAGAAAAAAATATTCAAAGGGGGTTAATAATTCTGACTTCAACTGTATATATATATATATATATATATATATATATATATATATATATATATATATATATATATATATATATATATATATATAATGTCCACCCTAAACACAACTCCTTAACTTTTCTTAACTTTTAAAGCTGCTTTGAAACAATAAATATTGTGAAAATGTACTCTTTTATCTTCAGAACTTTGAACTAAAAAAAGAGTTAAAATATAAATTGTGAAGAATAAAATATAAAGTGTAAACGAGTCAATAGAAATTCCACAAAGTATTTAACTCCTAGGAATCTTGTGAACTCCAAAACTCAAGTGTATCCTGTCCTTCCTAATGATAAGGATTGAGAAAGCAGACCCAGCACACTCATGGACTACCCTTCAGATGGAGCCAGCTCTCTGTGGCATATTGCTTATACGTCTACACATGTGGTTGAAGTAAGACTAATCACAAAGTTTCTGTTTATGCGTGTGCATGTGTGTTTGCAAGCGAGCGGTCAGACCCCACCCTAAGGGACAGACATCGCACCGCACTGCATCCATCATAAAGTTTTTTCAAGATATTTAAAGAAGCAATTTTAATATGCATGTGTGTGTGAGAGAGAGAGAGAGAGTTTATTGGGAATGCATGCATCTTTGTGTTTGTGTGTGTCGGAGTACGCTTTAGGACCCACCCAGGGGACAACAAAGCAGCACCTCGTTTCACATAAAAAGCTGGAGGCTCGCAGGGAAGTGTGTGTGTGTGTGTGTGTGTGTGCGTGTGTGTGTGTTTGTGTGTGTTTGTGTGTCTGTGTGTGTTGTACTGTCTCCCTCTTTCTTTTTCCTCTCTCTACCCCCTACCCCAACAGCCCCTTCCAAATAAATAAGAATTTTTGATTACAGTAACAAGCCCATAAATTATGCAGGCCAGCAGCCGATGAAGAGCGTTTGAAAGACGGCCTGTTTTAACCTTTTCCTTCCACACTCGCTCTGTCTCTCTCTCAGGGCCAGGAAGAGATGAGCCGCGGGGAAGTGTGTGGAGAAGTAGAGGAAGTGAATAAAAAGCTGGATGAAGGATGGATGAAGATAGAGGAGGGTACATAGGAATGGGTCAAATAGAAAGTCAATTAGTGAGGCTGAATGTTTCAACTAGATTCTGCACTTATTTTGGGGAAAGATACATTTGTCTTACTGGGTGATGCTCTTGAAATGAGTTGTAAATCAAAACTGGAATCAAAGCTTGCTGAAAAGATATCTTCATATCCTTCTAAAACTGAATCAAAACCCAAAAGAAGTCATTTTTGGTGATTTTCAACCACAGAAATAAAGTCACAAAGGTTTGAAGCAACATTAAAAAAATCACAAGAGGCTCATATGAACTTCTAAGTGAAATCTCATGTGAAACACACATACAAGTCTGGTTTAGCAACATATATGAAAAAAGTGACAATGTTCCAAAACGATATATTTTGTGTGTGTTTCACGTGTGTTTCTCGTATAATTTTAATGCTAATCTTGTGTTTTTGTTTGTTTGTATTTTTGTACATAGAAATAAAGGTACAAAGCTGTCACTGGGACAGTACACCTTTGAACTCTTTTTGGTGCTTTAAACGGTAAGATATTAGTATAATAAGTAGGGATATCCTGATCAGGTTTTTTGCACAGGAGTCAGAGTCATTTGATTTTAAGTATCAGCTGATAGCAAAACCCGAACCGATACTTCTATAATACATAAAAGCTTAGACATGGGAGCTACGGACGAACTCCATATGTCTGTGGTGAACGAAACATAGGGAACATCTCATAGGACAAGTATTTTGCCAGGAATCTTCTTATAAAAGGCTGGCAGAGCTTTCTCTGTGAAATTGTGGCGAGACGGCATTTCAAATCTGTTTTTCAAATACGTTTGTTTTTGAGGTGTCTTATCAAGTTTGTTGTATAAAATGTAGCCTTTTCCTTTCCACCCCTTGCAATGCTAAGTTTACATATCTCACAATGTTGGCAATGGCAAGGTTGTTATCAACAATTTTCTAATTCCTCCAGACCACAGACATACTCGCGCTTTCCGCTTTAAGCTGCTTCCGTGTTCTACTTTGCTGGCATTTAAACAATGGCATCTCTGCAACAAAGTGATGTCATGTCGCACACGTTGCTGTTTCTGTGTGCAGTCAAGAAAGAGGTCTAACTCTCTACCACCCCACATCTATAGATGTGTTAAAAAATAATGAGAATATATATGTGTATATATATATATATATATATATATGTATATATATATATATATATATATATATATATATATATATATATATATATATATATATATATATATATATATATATATATATATATATATACACAGTTGAAGTCAGAATTATTAGATTTATTTTAGTAAGGAAATTTTCACAGTATGTCTGATAATATTTTTTTTCTTCTGAAGAAAGTCTTATTTGTTGATAATGCAGTGCTCGTGGGCAGTTCATGTCGTCATTGCGATGCCATGTCTGTTGCGCAGTTAAGATTGCTGCTAGCCCTTGCAAAAGGGCGAACCACCCCAGCTGTCCCCTGCACTGCAGCGGGCACTTGGGCAGGTCTGAGGGTACCAGTGGGCGATTATCCGTTGGCTCCGGGCCCGCGGACCTCCCGCTCCTCCAAGTGCTCCATCCAAGCTTCGAGCGGAGGAAGCGATCCGTCTACCCAGATGTTAGCCCGTACGCTCGATGACACTGGGGACGAGACATCCACGGCTGCATCGGAGCAGCCCGGGAAGCCATCGGTGGGCTTTTATTGTTCGACGAGGATCCAGATCCGCTCGCCTCCTCCAAACAGGTGAGCGCTGTCAAAACGGATCCTGATACGGATTTGTTAGCGGTGCTTTCCCGGGCTGCTTTGGCCGTGGGGTTGAAGATGGTTTATCCCCCAGCTCCGCGGCCGGACCAACTAGATGGGTGCTACGTAGATGACAAGAGGGCCAAGCCTTCGAAGCCTCTCGTCCCCTTCTTCCCGGAGGTGCACAGTAGGCTCACGCAGTCCTGGAGGGCAACCTTTTGCTGCCCGTGCTGCGTGTCCCTCCGCCCTCACCACTCTTGACGGTGGAGCAGCCAGGGGGTATGAGGCTATTCCTCAGGTCGAGAGCGCCATTGCAGTCATTGCAGCCTCTTCTTGGCGGGGTCCGCCTCGTCTCCCTTCTGAAGCCTGTAGGTTTTCTCCCTCCCTCGGAGCTAGAGCTTACAAGGCTGCGGGCCAGGCTGCTTCCGCCTTGCACGTTATGGCCACCTACCAGACGCTGGCCCAGCTGCAAGAGGGTGGGTCCGACCCAAGCTTGCTACACGAGATCCGCACCGCAACCGACTATGCTCTTTGTACCACTAAGTGCGTGTGCAATGGGGAGGATGATGTCCACATTAGTGGTCCAGGAGCGTCACCTCTGGCTAAACCTGGCTGATATGCGCAAAGTCGACAAAGTCCGCTTTGACTCCCTCATATCCCAGGCTGGCCTGTTCGGCGACACTGTTGGTGAATTCACCCAGGAATTCAAGGCGGTGAGAGAGCAGTCTGATGCAATGGGTAATGTCATCTATCGGCGGGACCGTAAGCCTGACGCTGTAATTTCATTTGGCATTTCATTGGCCCGTTTACATACTCTTTCAGATGACTGGCTTTCTCAACGAAATCCCCATACGTGGATTAAAAATCCACTATAGCATTTCCGTTCCCCTCCTCAGGGAACGAGGGTTACTTTAGTAACCAGAGCATTCTCTGAGTATAGAGTAGCTGAGTAAATTAAATACACTTTTAAGAAAACAAAGTATTCAGACAGCCCACTAGCTTGTAAATTATGAATGTCTAAATATGTTTCCTCACACCACAGCTTAAAACCCTCTGAATGTGTAATAGAGGACAGTGTGTCCTATTTGACAGTAACTGTCAAGAATATCAGCTTTAATCATAGGTGTTATATATATATATATATAAATTGCATTCAGTGGTTTGGTGGTAATTTAACAGTTTTATACTTGAATTATTTAAGAAAATAATATGTATTTTATAAAGAGTCATCTACATTTTTTTTATATTACTATAACAAATTGCCAAACCAGTGGTGTATTCATCTAAATGTTGTTTACTCACTGGACATTTTACAGTGAAACTGCATTCTTTCTTACTTTACAGTAGGTTAAGAAATAGTATGTGATAAAACATGTCCAAAATTCAGAGTACTTATAAAAAAGCAGCCTGTTGACCTGCTACTGTACTTTCAGGGAGCTCCTGGAGTGTATGTCTTACAAACCATTTACTGTCCCATGAGGCCACAGGAGAGGATTTGTAATTGCCATGAAGAGAAAATAGTAGGCCTTACAGTAATAACAACATGGGGAATGTGGTACATCCAGATTGCATTCATACTACACACATTAATATTTAATAAAACACATTTTTAAGGGTCAGAGAGTAATTATTCAGAAGACATGTCTACTTGTGCAATTTCGGACACAACCAAACTTTTCTATATAAAGTGTTTTAATTAGGCTATAAACTGCACAGTGTGGGTCAACCCCCCTCCCCCTCCCACACACACACACACACACACACACTCCTATTCCTTAAAATGATGCAATCTACTGTCAGAGAGTTTTTCATGCATATTGGTTGCAATTTCTTTATAAACAAAGCTATTCATAAATGTTCACAAAGAGCAACAATTAGACAATGAAATATACTTGTTTCTAATGATTTACCATGAGGAGTCAGTGCATATATTGACAAAAAAGCTGTATAATTCTGAAAGGAGAAGACAGTAAGTCCAACAAAGACAAACAACAGGAAACATTAGAGATGAAGAACCCAACCCAAGCTCATTCTGAAAACATACCATTATCTACCTTTTTGGGGAGTGACAAATACATTCCAGGAGCAACTTTTTTTTGCAGTTTTTGTTTTCGTGAATCCACCAGAGACCGATGTGTATGGTATTTGAGATCTTAAATTTCTCTCACAAGTGCGATTTGTGCCTGCTGTTCTTGTGTAAATCGACCAGAAGCTGCTGTAGACTGACTGACTGACTGACTGACTGACTGACTGACTGACCGACCGAAACACCCCCACCCTCCTCCTTCCGTAAACCCAACCAATAGTTTTTCCAAAAGCACCGATTCACCCGCCCACCCTCTTACCTAAACCCAACCAATAATTTTAAAAAACAATCCAGAAAAAAAAGCCCTCACCTGATTTTTACCACGTTTTCAGATTTTACCACATTCTCACCCTGTGACAAACACTTGTTTATTTTAGTTTTTGGCTTCTTTTTTTGTCTTAACCATTTTCTGGAACCATTCTCCACCAGACTCAAACACCATCATCGTGGTCAACTCCTCTCTGCATCTCAAGTCCGCCAACATACATAGTGAGCTATTGGACAAACTGGTAAATGAGCCTATGTTTGGAAGAACAACAATGCTAATGCTAACGCTAACTAGCGATTTACTGAATGCCTCTTTAAAGAAACACCACCCAAAAATATAAATTCTGTCATTTACTTGAAATTCTGAACGTCTTTTGAAGCAGTACTATTTTTGTAATATTTATATGCTAGAATTGTTTAATATGTTGAGAATGTGCTCTTGTTTTGTATTCTCTGTTTTCTGGTTATTTTTTTCTGGTTTTGGCATGATATGATATATTTATAGAGAGAGTTGTCACTGGGGCTGTACTTGTTTTTTTTCTTTCTAATATGCACATATTATGTATTCATTAGTACATTTAATGTACCAATAGACCATTTTGGCACAAATACATACCAGGGGTTCTCAATGTCTACATTAAAAGCTCCAAATCTGAATTTTAATTAAAGTCAAAGGTCCAGAACAATTGTATTGCATAACTTATTTTTAATAAACATTCATAACATGCATCACAAGCCAATACTATTTTTAAATAAAGTGACATTTGCATTCAAAACACATTAAATACAATGCAAATGGGACAAATCAACTAATATAAGTGTATTTCTATACAAAACACAACAAAAGGTAGGCCAATAGTATCTGGATGCAGCCATAATGATGCAAGCTGAGATTGCATATCTCAGAGATGCAATGTCAGACACAATTCACTTAATGGAGCTAGTGAGGTCATTGTGGGGGGTAGGGTTAGGTGTGCGAATTAAAAAGCATTGCATCAGAGTGTCTGCAGGGTCTTAAAAAGTATTAAAAGTTGATAAATCAATTATGAGAAAATTAAAGCCCTGTTTTTAATTCTGTTTTTATGAGGTCTTAGATTTTCTTCAAGTGTTGTCCAAGTTTTTGTTCAAGTGTTTGACTCCAAAAAATCATAAATAAATATATGTGGCCGGGATACTGCTCTTCCTAATTAAATAAATCAAGCATCCTCAGTCATCTATAATCAAAGGGTTCTTTATTTATGACCACGTTTAAATAGAAAAATGTGGCATTAAAGTTGCAGCTTTCCAACAGTGGGCAAAACAAAAATGCAAAATATTCTGTGGACAATAATGAAAGAATCACAATATTTATGTTCCAAAATGACTACTTATAATGTCCACACATTTAAGTAAATAAAGAAAACAAAGTGATTTTGCCTATGTCACTGATAAGGACTAATAAACACTAATAACACTAAATAAATCTAAATAAACAAGGATAGAGGCTTCCCTACTGAAAAAAACAGCTTAAACCAGCCTAGGCTGGTTGGCTTGTTTTAGCTGGTTGACCAGCCTGATTTTAGAGGGGTTTTGGCCATTTCCAGCCTGGTCCTAGCTGGTCAGGCTGGGAGATGACCAGCTAAAACCAGCTTGACCAGCCGAGCCAGGCTGGGAGCCCAGTCTAAACCAGCTATGCCCAGCTTAAACCAGGTTGGTCAAGCTGGCTTTAGACGATTTAAGCTGGTCATTTTCCAGCCTGACCAGCTAAAACCAGGCTGGAAATGGTTGGAAACCAGCCTGGATTTGGCCAAAACCCCTCTAAAACCAGGCTGGTCAACCAGCTAAAACCAGCCAACCAGCCTAGGCTGGTTTAAGCTGGATTTTTGAGCAGGGTTATTATGTATCCTCTGTTGAACCGCACTCTGAATGATCCGCAAAGCCTTCGATCACGTGCGCACTTGCGTGTACTCGATCTCCCCTGCTCAATCTTCGTTGCTGGAGATTGCAGTCTCACCACGTTAATATTTCTGCACCCGAAAACACGCAAAATCCAACCGATCACCAGTCAACATGGAGAGAAACAGCTGCTCTCAAAACTGCAGCAAGGACTTCCTCTTTTTCCTCTAAATAAAACTGTAAGAATACCTATCTTGCAGGCTCAAAAGACAACAGATTAACATAGCTAAACTCTCAGGAGGGCACTTCTTCACAACGACTCTGTATGAACACACCAAGAAGCCTCTAGTGGCAAGGAGGCGTCATTACCGGCTATTTTTTCCCTTGGCTATATATATATATATATATATATATATATATATGTATATATATATATATATATATATATATATATATATATATATATATATATATATATATATATATATATATATATATATATCCTCAATTGGTTTGGGCCGGGTGCTTCCAGCCAAGCTTCTCTGTCCGGGTGATGTCAAGTATTTGCGACAAACATGGGAAGGTGATGTGACGCTTTCCAGATAGAGCAGGGCTATTCAATTAGCAGCCTGCGAGGCAATTTGTTCCAGCCTGCCAAACAGTGTGACCAAGATATCAAAAATAAATTTAGTTCAGTCGAAAAACAGCCGCTATAGTTATGAAGTGACATGCATCTGTTCAATACTGCAGCTGCAGTTGAAGGCTGCGCAGAGCGTGAGTCATATGACTTTGAGTGAGTGAGTGGCGTGAGCAACCGAAAATTTGGATACTTAGGCTTAAAGACTTCTCAATGCCGCGTTTCTGTTGCACGGAACGAAACTCTGCCACTAAACAGTTATACCACCTGTGCGCTAGTTTAAAATTCCAAGCTTATATCATGTAATACGTCTTTTTCACACGCAAGTTTGTTATTTCCAATATTAGAATATATGCCAATATGCGGGCGCAAGCTGAGCGATGTGCCGACGCCTTTCAGACGCACCGAGTAGAAAACATCTCACGCTGTAGTGGTGAGAGTTGTGGGTGGCTTTCAGTTCATTGTAAACAAAAGATATGTTAGACAAATTATTACAAATTATTAAAATGATTATGTATGTATGAACGCAGATGATAACAACAGTTTATTAAATTACGTACCTAATATAAAGCATAAATTTACATTCAACGTGATAACCGTGAAACCATGATTATTCTTTAGACTATATAATTGTACATCCAAAATCTATAATTGTTGCATCCATAATTGTTATGCAGTTCAGAACATATGAATGTGTCTGAATGTAGAAGAAGCCTACTTAAGCATTGCACTGCTTTTGTTGTGCTTTGAAATACAATACTTGAGCGTTTGTAAAAAAAAAAAAAAAGCCACTTTGTACAATGCATTGATGTTATGTTGTTTAAAAATACAATATATTAACATTTTAATGTAGAAAAATACAACGTGGGTGTCTTAAGGAGCAAAAATACAACATACTGTATGGGCTCTTATATGCTGTTGTGTTATCACTCATATTGAAAGTCATATCTCTCCGGCCCCTCATTTGGGATGCTTTTCATGAACTGGCCCACGTGACAAACTAACTGAATAGCTCTGCCATAGAGCAAAACAGACGGCAAAATGGGATAATGCAAGTTTGCATACTCTTGGTTAGAGAAAGGCGAGTTTAAACAGTGGCTGAATCCTGTCACTGAAAACAACTGCGTAATTTATTATTTCAGGGTTTGTTTCTTCCAAGCTTATGCTTATTATGTATTAATGTTTATGAAGTTAAAGGTTTGATACTGATTAGAACTTGAAGTGGCAACAAGGTCTTAAAATATTCTGAGAAGGTCTTTAAAATGTCTTTAAAAGGTATTGAAATTTCCTACAGGATTCCTGCATATACCCTGTGCATGCTGCTCAGATTGCAACTGCTTCTAGAGCTCTCTACAAAAAAAAAAAAAAAAAGTGAAAAGTACAAAAGATGTGTAATGAAAACTTTAGCTGATGTAGTTTTGCGGTTCTTATATCTGTATTTTGTAGATACTGCTGTTCAAAATTCATTTCATAGTGGCGTTTCACATTTCCACTCTTTACAACTCCAATTGTCTCATTACAAATCAAACAGAATGGTTTTCTCCTGCTTGTGGCAAAATAAATGCATACTTATCTGTCCATTAAACTTTTAATTGTTGATTCTCTCCATCAAGTTTTCTTTTCATGAGATTGACATTTTCATCCATTCATATGATCGCTTACTGCAGTGCGTTAAAGCAGGTGCGCGCGCTCATTAGCCCGCTCGATCACATGAAGCTTTGTATGGATGTCATGGCAACAGTCACACGGGAAAACATTAAATATTTTGTCTTTGATTTTATTTTGGCCCGTATTCTTTTTTTTTATTTTACAAAATTACAAACAACTAAACAGTTGATTTGCAAGGTTTATGCATTTATCAATAAGTGAAATCCACAATTTGAGTCCTTCATGCATAGTCTTGCAATACGAAATGGAGTAGGGTCTGGATTGAATACCCACACGGCCGTGAAACCCTGCTTTAGCTCATCCATGAACATGATGTTTGCAGGAGTCCTACATGGCGTAATGAAGATGACAACTACCATGATTCCAAACTAAGTCACAGCGTCATCAAACTACACCATTGTTTGTTGTGAATGTGCATTTTCTAGAGGTGAAAATTTTATTCCTTAAAACTAAATTTCTTTACAGTGTTTGTAAAAAAAACGCTTATATATATTTTTTTATAAATATCAACTTAATTTTAATGAATGCACTTAGTGAATAATAATTATAATTTAATGAAATATAATTTTAGTTTTAATTAACAATAATAACACCATCATTATTGAAACCCTGATGCTTTTTTCTCCGAGTTTTCTGAAAGCTTTCTTACAAACTGACTGAAATTGAAGACATTATTTAGTTAAAATCTTCTGCTGTAAATAACACATGAAGTCAAAACAACATTACAGAAAATACAGAGCAAATGCTTCTATTTTGTCTGAGCAATAACTGCAATTTGGTGAGCATACAGTATTCAAAGAAGCTTCGAGGAAATTTTCAAATCACAAAGACTGCAGGCAGAATCCGACATTAAGCATGGCGGAATCATAACCCCGCTTGCTAATGCATGTCTGTGTAACATGATATACATGCTACTACCCTTCCCCCTTAACAGAAACACACAAATGAAGACACTACACACCCAAGCATTCTCACACACACTAAGACACTTGAGGCAATTTGGCGCCTTCTCGAACCCCACTTGCCAGTACAAAGAGGCATTGTTAGTTAGTAATGTTAATGAGCTCAATATGCCCTCAACTGGAATGTGTGAAAGCAGAGGCCCAGGCTCTCTCTCTCTCTGTGTGTGTGTGTGTATGTGCCCTCATTCCCACATTTTTAAAGGAGTTGCCACCCCCTCGCTCTTTCTCTCTGAACATGACTGGCATACAGACAGTCAGTGGATCACAGGCTAGCATGTGTTTGTGATGGCCGTGAAACATACATGGGGAAACAGACAACAAGAACAACAAGCTTTAATCACTGATACACCATGAACTTAAACAAACTTTGATGATGATGAAGTCTATCACCGATGTGTGAACTTCCTCAATCAGACTGTCATAGCCTCTAAACTTAGAGGCTTAAAATCAATGAAGGATGATCAAACATACCCTGTTTAAACCCTAAAACTGAAGGGCACAAACAGGGCTTCAATTTCAGTTTACTAAAGATTCAAATAATGATTATTTTGGGATTTTAAAGGGGAAAAAAGGAAGTTACATGGTAAAATATGTGTTTTTGATAAAAGTAAAACTATTTCTACAAAATAAATGCAATAAATTAATACATAAATAAATAAAGAAAATTCCTTTTATATGTAAATGTAAATTCATACTTAATAGTAAATAGTACACTATTATTATTATTATTATAGAATTATTATGTTGATATTTCTCCATTTGTTGGTGTCATTTGATTCTTCACCTGAGAAAACATTCTAATATGCTGATTTGGTCCTTCCAGGACAAATAAAAATGATAAAAAGTGACAGTATATTCATAATGTTACAAAAAATCTAATAAACACAGCCTTGTTGGGCATAACATACATCTTAAAAACAAGTAGTTGTTGCTATTATTATTATTCATTCATTCATTTTCTTCTCGGCTTAGTCCCTTTATTAATTTGGGGTCGCCACAGTGGAATGAACCGTCATTATTATTGTTATTATTATTATTATTAACTTTTTTTACTGGTAATATGTATCAAATATAATGCCGCTAAAATAACAAATTTTTATCAGCTCTTATTCATTCAAGCATTTCAAAAATGCACTGTCAAAATGTTTTAATTCTTCTTATTTATTTTTTTTCTTTTCTAAATAATATCCAGATTTTTTATTCAAAATGAAAAAAAGCATTAAAAAACAACAACAATTAGGCGACAGTGATCGTTTGCTTGAAATGTTAGTGCAAGAACATTTCATTAATGGTTGAATGAACTACCATTAATGATTACTCTGTGTAAACTGAAAAAATATTGTGAATAAATATAATCATGTAATATATTTTTGGGGGCGACACGGTGGCTCAGTGGGTGGTATGATCGTCTCACAGCAAGAAGGTTCAAGCCCCGGTTTGAGCCCCGGCTGGGTAAGTTGGCTTTTTTGTGTGGAGTTTGCATGTTCTCCCCGTGTTTGCGTGGGTTTCCTCCAGGTCCTCCGGTTTCCCCCACAGTCCAAAGACATGCAGTACAGGTGAATTGAATAAGCTAAATTGGCCAAAGTGTATGTGTGTGAATAAGTGTGTATGGATGTTTCCCACAACTGGGTTACAGCTGGAAGGGCATCCGCTGTGTAAAACATATGTTGGATAAGTTGACGGTTCATTCTGCTGTGGTGACCCCTGATAAATAAAGGGAGCCGAAGGAAAATTTATGTATTATGTATTATATATATATATATACTGTATATATATATATATATATATATATATATATATATATATATATATATATATATATATATATATATATATATAAAACACCTTCAGATGAGTGCTTGATTTGATTGGATTTCTGATACTTTTTATCAAGCTTCATATTTTTGATGATCTGAACTTGAATAGAAGGACAGAAATCTCTCAGGTTTAATTAAAGATTTGTTTATTTATGTTTTAAAAATGAGAAATAGTCTTCAAGGGTCTTGGAATGACTCGAGGATGTGTAAAAGATTACAGAATTTAAATATTTTAGTGAACTATTCTTTTTAAGCATTTTTTTCTGTTTTTTAAACGTGTCCCTCAAATCATTCAGCTGTTATTCTTTTTTTTCCCCCATAAAGGCTAAAGAAATTACATTTAACATTTAAGACAATGTCCTGGGCACATTGGAGATTAAGTGTATTATGTAATAATAATAATAATAATAATAATAATAATTTTCCCAGAGATGGGTTGCAGCTGGAAAGGAATCCGCTGCACAAAACATGTGCTGGATAAGTTGGCAGTTCATTCCACTGTGGTGACCCTGGATTAATAAAGGGACTAAGCCGAAAAGAAAATGAACGAATGAATGAATGAATGAATAAATAATAATAATAATAATAATAATAATAATAATAATAAACTGCTTCTGGATATACCTGGTGCTTGATGTGTTTTTGTCAATGCATTTGAAGCTGTAAACAAATAATTTAGTTTGTTTTTGTTGTGAAAAAAAATCATGTTTCTCACTATCTTGCAAGTTGCATGGCATGTGTTTGTTTAATTAATAGCACTTGTGTTTTGCACAAATCATTACTACAGCTTTCAGATGAAGATAACTTTTCTCATATTATCTTTTTTGAGTCATATTTTGGTGTTCAAAAGGGCATCAACGTGTGACATCAAAATGATGTGCAGGAATCAGATGGGGAAGAGGTGAACTAAATAATTCACTAAACCTTTTCTACTTTTCTGAAATACCCAAAAGTGCTGAAAACACACACAGACACACACAACACAACACAACACAACACAAAACAACACATGGCATAGCGTTTTTCTTTTATCAGTTCTTTTTGAGTAATTCAGAACAGAGAAGGTTCAGTGATTTATTTAGTTCACCTGTTCCCCACCTAATGAACCCTGGGCCACCTTTTTTCTAGAACTCTCTTTACAGTCTTTGCATGGAGTTGGTGAAAACACTCCAAAAAATCCTAAATCTTTCATCTTTCATAGCAGATGCCCACTCCTCTTGCCCCCAAACTAACTATTTACCACAAGTTATACTTTTTTTTTTAGTCTTTATAATTTTCTTCTATTCTCGTGCATGTGGCTTCATTTTTTCTCTGCACTGCTCTCTGGCCCCTAAAAATAGTCCAAAAAAAGTCTCTAGTTATGAAAGAATTTCTCTGTTCAAAGAGAATATCTGAAACCCAGAGCATTCAGTTCCGTCTGGCTTTGGTTTTAACTTTACGAGCGATCTTTCGTTCTGGTTTGGTCTTGTTTTCCTCTCCAAAACTTTCTCTCTCTACCCACTCTCTGTTTTCCAGCAGACACCCCTAGCTATTAAACCATTTTTTGCTCTGTTCGGCCAATTTATGTTGGTTAATTTACCGTAAAACGAGGCAGCGGCCGAGGCAGTGGTAGTGGCAGAGGCCTTGTGCTGAATTTTGCGAGATGAGCGTCGTGTGTCTCGCGCTGCGAGGGTCTGCGGGTGGTCTGCACACGGCAATCATCACACACTGCAGCAGCAGGAGACTGGACATCAGCACACACATAGGAGTTGGACGTTTAGAGAAAAAGAGATGTTTTAAAGAAAACTAATAATTACAGTGTGCAGGATTCAGTCTTAATATACATGTTTGCAATCTTCTTGTACATTTTTAAAATGCTGGGCTGTTTCAATTCAAATTTGGCTAATTTATGGACAGATCCAAGCACTTGGTTAAACTTTTAGTTTAAAATTTTTACCCAAGCTGTTGGGGCTGTCCGTATTTCAACTAAATTTGGGCTCTAAATTGATGCTGTCATGTTAGTGAAATAAAAAAAAAAAACATGAAACACATTGTCTTTAAACAATATCATGTAAACGGCCCCACAGAAGGAATCATGACTATTAATTCAGGACTGGGTTCCCTGATAACTAAGTATCTTGGCTTTAAGATGGTTCTGTGTGTCCAAGGATATGAATGCTCATTATAATTCTATGTATATTTCTTAAAATGGTTCTATATGCTACTTAGGAGTTGCTGTACATTTCCAAAGTGCTGAAAAATTGGTTGCCTAACAGTAAGAAGGTTGCTGGTTTGAATCCCGACTGGATAAACAAAATTGTCTGGGGTGTGAATATGAGAATGCATATGTGTTTCCAGCACTGAGGGTTGTACTCTCAATTCTACGTTGCATATTGATGGGCATCTATTGTGTAAAAAATTTGATGGTTTTTGATGAAATTATTAAGTACAAAAAATATTTATGTTTTAGCTGGAAAGTGTACTTTTTAAAAAAGTACCACCACGGTGATATCTTTTGTACCATTATTTCAGAGAGTGTGCATATATTTTTTTCTTTCAAGTAAAATTCTACCTCAGAATTAAAATGAAGTTTTTATCAGAAGTTTAAAAAAACACCAACATTGCCGAAAGGTACAGTTTTGGAATGGTACAATCATGCAGGTTTCAAACATGATGCACATATTAAATAGCAATGATTGTATTCTGTTACCATGATTACATTGTAAAGACAATTGCATTCATTCATTCATTCATTTTCTTTTTCAGCCTAGTCCCTTTATTAATCTGGGGTCGCCACAGCGGAATAAACCGTCAACTTATCCAGCATATGTTTTACACAGCGGATGCACCCGCAACCCAACACTGGGAAAGAAAAGACAATTTCATATTTTTATTAGTTGATTTACTGTTGGTGTTATATGAGGTCCTTAATTAGACTAATGTTAATATGTTGTCATGTTGAAAAGCTAGAACTAGAAATTTACAAAGTTTTTTCACTGGTTGTAGTTTTAAGAGTTTTTAGGTGAACTTTTCGGTTTGCACTTCAAATATATGGTTATTTAGATGATTTTTTTAAATGTGAGCTACACAATTTAACCAGTAAAAGTACACAATCAAGATCAGCCTTACCTCGGTCAGATATCTATAATGGATAGACATGACAAATGATTTGTTTTGGGTGTAACTGGTGGACAGTCTTCAGTTAAACTATTCTTGTTCAAGC
Source organism: Danio aesculapii (assembly GCF_903798145.1). Lineage (NCBI taxonomy): Eukaryota > Metazoa > Chordata > Actinopteri > Cypriniformes > Danionidae > Danio > Danio aesculapii. Next base: position 15,151,350 of record NC_079453.1, read on the forward strand.
CAAGGCACACACATCATTTATCCTTCCCTGCCTTTCAACTCTCTGAATATTTATAATCAATTGTATAATAGCTGCTGTTGTTTATTAAGTATTATTGTTCTTTCTGGAAGTCTCAACAGACTTAATCAATCTTGCTCAGTTACTTTACTCTCTCAGTCATAAATAAACCTATATTCTAATAATACAATGGCATACTATTAACTTCATCAAAGAAACTCATCATTAATTAGTACCAAGTTGAAAATCAGGGATTGGGAACATTGGTCTTAGAGGGCCACTGTCCTGCAGAGTTCAGCTCCACACTTAATCAAACACAAACCTGCCTGTATATCTTTCTAGTGATGTTGAAGACATTGATTACTGTAGCTTGTTAATGTATGTTTGTTTTAGGCTGGAGCAAGACTCTGCACCATAATGGCCCTTTTGCACTTAAGTTGCTCATTCAGGAATGTGCCAAAACATTTGAATAATGAGGGAAAATCCATTTATATCATTAATTTGTTTCAAAAAGTGAAACTTTGTATGTTAGTTCACTATACACAAAATGAAATATGTCAAGTTATTATTTGTTTCAAATCCTGTATTTCGCAAAATTTGAATATTTCATGTGACCAATAAAAAAGGATCTTATGTCGCATTTCCACTGACTGGTACAGTACGGTATGGTCCGGTACGGGTTGGCATGGGTCACCTTTATCAGGCTTGCATTCCCACTACCAAGGGTACCCTTTTGGTGGGCGTGGTGTTTGACAGAAAGATTTAGTTGACGTCATTTTTGCGCGAGAAAATGTCTACAATAAAGCTGTACGGGTCGCTTACATATCATATGAGAAGCACTTCTCACAAAACAAATGCTTTATACACATAAATACTTCTGTATAAATGTTTATACTTACTTTTCTATGAACATGAGTTGATTATAACTGCAGATCAATGACAGTGTGAAATAGCCTAGTGTAACAATATAAAATAAATAAATAAATGCAACATATGCACATACAGCCCCTTACAGTCTCCGATATGATATCAACTACAGAAGAACTACACACAGTAGACATTTAGTTTTTATTTAGGTTAAAAAACAACACAACATATAGCCCACAGTGAGTGCAAACCTCTCATCTGTGTCTGTAATCTTCAGCAGCTCATGTAGCCTCTGTTAGAGAGTAATTCCATCATTCTGAGTTCATAATAGTCCAAAAGGTGATGATAATAGTTAAACATGGCAGTTTGTTCACATTTGCTGAAAAAATAATGTGCTTTTTTCCAGCTTGTTCTTTGTTTTTTCGTGCGTCAATCTTGGGTTTGTTAGTTTCTGACAGGATTGGGTTTCAAAAGCACGTCAATAATCAAGCACACGTTATTATCATAAGCTCAAGAAGTTTGTTATTTCAGATATAACATTAGATGCGCTGCGAGCGCAAGCAAGAAAGCGAAACTACTCGCGATTTAGACTGGCTTGTAAAAAACTAAGAGGCACAGGGTAAAATTATTGCTCATCTGTTTGGCTTTGTGGCTGTTCATCAAGACGACTACAAGGTTTGTTCGAGCCCGGGTCGACCATGGCTAGTTATTATATGTATAATTCTGCTGTAATCTCTCGGCTGTGTATATTAAAAATGATGCTTACTTGGTTTTCATTCTGGCTTGTTGCATGAGCGAGTGACGTATCTCTGTAAACCAATAGCGTTCAGCACGTCAAGCTCCGCCTTTTGGTCCCCTTTCTCGTGTTGGTACCCTTTGGAAAGGGTGCCGAAAAAGTGGTACAGTACGGTTCGGTTAGGTACGCCTTTAGACGGTTTAGGGTTTAAGACAGGCCAATAATGTGCAGTTAATTCATGGCTATTAAACCAGGTACTTGGCTTTGTAGGCAGGTGCCAAATCCTGCTTGAAAATAAAATCGTCATCTCCAAACAGCTTGTCAGCGGTGTGAAGCATGAAGTGCTTTTAAAATTTCCTAGTATAGAGCTGCGTTGACTGTGGACTTGGTAAAATACCATAGACTGATACCAGCAGATGACATGGTTCCCCAAACCATCACTTTGGAAACTTCACACTGGACTCTAAGCAGCTTAACTTTTGTGTCTCTCCAGATTTCCTCCAGACCCTGGGACCTTGATTTTCAAATTAATACAAAATTTGCTTTCATCTGAATAAAGGAATTGGAACCACTGGGCAACAGACCAGTACTTTTTCTCCTTAGCCCAGTATAGACGCTTCTTACATCGTTTTTGGTTCCGAAGGGGCTTGACACATTGAATTCTACAGCTGTAGCCCATGTCATCCAGACGTCTGGTGGTTGTTGATGCACTGACACCAGCCTCAGTTGACTCCTTTTGAAGATACTCTAGATATCTGAATAGCCCTTGCTTGACAATCCTCTCTAGACTCCGGTCATCCATGTCACATGTGCACCTTTTTCTGCCACATTTTTCAAGGATGAGGAAGGTGTTTTTGCTGTTAATAAGCTGATGTTAATTTGCTGATGTTAATTTGCAGGTGTTTTGTGTTAATAAGCTGATTAGATTGGGACTTAAGCTACGGTCACACCGGGCTTTGTGTGTGCGAAATTCTGCCGTGCGGCGCTGCGAAAAGGGGCGGGATTAAACAAGATAATTAGACATTAAAAAAGCCAGCGATTGCTCCATGTTTTAAATTTCTGGCCAGAGAGGTCATGTTTTGATCCTCGATTGGTCTCACGCAGTCAAATGATGCGATTTTGCAGGTCAGAGTTCACCAAGCTTGAACTTTGCACCGCAGCAACCTGCGAAACTCGACGCATGACCCCGCGTTTCCGGTCTGACGCATTCGCGTGCGTATAAATGGAAGTCTATGGAAGGAAAAGTCAAGTGTGACCGCACCTTAAGGGAGCATACAATGTTAAACTTTGTCATGGTATTTTAATTTTGTGAAATACTGGATTTAGGCTTTTTGTATTTTTATTTTTTTATCGATAATCAGTAACATTGAAAGAAATGAAGGATTGAAATATTTTACTTTGTGTTTAATGAACTAATATTAAATATAAGTTTCATTTTTTGTAACAAATTGTTGAAATAAAATGGACTTTTCCTTGATATTCTGGCACATACCTGTACATATTCTAAAGTGGCATTTTTGAATTGGTGATGCAAGTTTTTGCTCAGCTTTTAAATTGACAATTTATATGTTCACATTTGTACTGACAAACTGTTGTATAAATGCAATATCACACTCATATCCATGCACTATAACTCTACAGTAAATTCATTATGAAGGAATCATAGCTATATTGAGCCATATCGCACAGATACAAGGGTTGCATTGCTCATTTAATGTATTAATCGTCTTACCAGTTATTTTGTTGTGCCTAAATAAGGAAACAATGAAAATAAATGAAACTAGAACAGTTTATTATTCTTCACTTTGGAAAACAATATTTCAGTGCAGAATACTGTCATCAGCCAACCGTTGTGAATTATTCCAAACAGTCATGTATTAAGTTCCTCTATATGCAAAAATTACACAGGCTGAGTATGAGAATCATTCCTCCGCAGACACACGAGGGTCATTGTGTGTAGCTGGGGGCCACGGCTGGCACACAGCTGGGCACCTCATTTCCATTGGCTCCGCAGCAGCCCTCACAAAGGGCCCGCGGAGATGAAAGTGCACACATATGCGTATGTATGTGTGGTCAAAAATAAACTCTGTCACATTTACCCAAGAGAGTGTTTGCCTGCATGAACAAGAAGCAACACGGAGGTGAGGATATCACGGTCCACTCAGGACATTTTCAGCATGAGATTGACTCTAATTCCTTTGATCAGCATCACCAATCAGAAGCACAATTATTAGATCCTCGCAGTCTTCAAAGAGCTCTCTAACACACTTTAAACAGATGAAGAGCAAGTCAAGGAAGCACTCTTCCTTCAAGAGACTTTACCAGTGCACAAGTGGTTGTCAACTTGAACGTCAACTTGAATCCACATGAATGCTTTTGACAGATAAGATAGAACCCTTATCTTAAAATCATCATTATATTCTGTGTATTGTAACATGATTGTTGTCTGCGTACACTTATTTGCAAAGTGTATTAAATTATCGCAAGTTCTTGTGGTCTCTGGACGTTCTCCTCTGCGCAAAGGCACGGAGAGCTGTATAAGTTAACGCTAGTGGGAAAGGCTCATGCCAAGAGTCTTAATGGAGACATGTGTAAGTCATTACCACAAACACATTGAGAGGGAAGCAGAGGGAGATGAAGGGTGGGCTGTGTGTGGTGAGCTCATGCAAGCATTGCTTATTTCTGAACTTACACGCAAAACCTGCAGGAGAAGAAGCAGTAATGCAGAGTGACAGTAGATCTGGGCCTTAGAGTGCAGTGTGACCTTATGAATCTCCAGTCAAGATCAAACCCACCTTCTGTGCCAGCATGTCCTACATCTATAAAGAAACCCCTGGCCAAACTGGCATGCAGAAATAAAGGGTTTTTGTGACCCCGTATTAAGGTCATGGGTTCGGTAAAGTTTGGTATATACAGAATGTAAAGTGCGAAGACAAGCAAAAGCACAAATACATGCAATATAGCAACGATACTGCTAAAATAAACAGTGCTTTTCAGGTATCTAACATTAGTTATCCACATATGCAGCACAGTGAGAAAGTTACAAACAAGCTCATTTCTTGAATCTTTACATTCTAAGACATAAACGACTGAATTTTGAGGGATGTAAACAAAAACAATGGCCCCCAGTGTATTTCCTGTTTTACATTTTTAATTTCTATAGCTTCCGAGAATTCAAAAAGAGCCACATATTAATAAAAATTGTTATGATAGCTGTTTTAACATTGAGTTATGATTGAATTGCCTCTTGTTACAGTTATGAAATAGTTTAATAAAAGCAGGAAATGTTCATGGGCCAATGACATGACCACATAGAATTAGTCTATACTCATCAAGCACGTTGACATAATATTTTTTTGTTTTACTGTTTGAAGCAAAACTTAATTTGTCCATCATAACAGTCATTCATACATTGAAAACCCTAATAAGTTGACTGAACGAAATAAATCAAGTAAACTCGTAGCCTCAATTTAATTGAGTAACTGAATCTCTCAAAACGTGCATATTTAAGTTTATTTAACTTGCCTGTTTGGTAGATTATACTTAAGTTGTTCAGTTCAGTGTGTGTGTCTGTGTGTGAAATTATATACTATGAAAAAAGTTTAAAAGAAAAATAAGTAGCCATTTATTCCCATTATTGTGAATAATTATACATGAAGCCTTGTTTCTGATTAAAAAAAGACCCAACGACCGATTTTTTTTCAAAGGATTATTTGTGATTTTGAGCTTACTATACTTGAAATCTTAAGTTCATGAATTTTCATTGTATATAAGTTAAATTAACTCATATTTTTAGGTGACATGACCAAAATGCTAAATTTTATGTAATGTTCAGTCAACTTTACTTGATTGTTTAAGTAAAGACAACATTAGGGTTTACAGTGTACATTTAGATGAGGGCACTTCTCATATCTTGAGTATTAGTCCTTTTCACACCTTGAGGGTCAGTGTTTAAATAACAAAAGCGTATGCTGTCAAAACCAACCAATAATGATGGCATGAATGGCATGCAGCATATCTCACTTTAACATGTAAGCCCCTAACTTTAGAGCTCAATGATTGGACATTGCGCATGGACATATTAAAACATGCAGAGTCAGTTCAGATAGTTATTAAATGAATCTACATATTGAACCGTGAATGTAGTACTGATCAATTCAATATTAAATTGAGTTTTGTGGCATCTCTTTAGATTTGTCCAATTAGTTTAATTATATCAACATGACAGCCAGTGTTCAACATTACATTTTATTGATTAGACACACACACTTCCTGTTTCTGAAGATAAAATATAAGCGATATGAGGCTCAATATAAGCAAATGATCTGCAAAAGGTGTGACTTGATTGGACTAATTTAGACAATGTGGAAATGTGCGCATCCTGCCAACAAACACAATAGTGTTTTAGTCAAATGCATTAATTCAGTACGGCAATTGGGTATCTTTCTTTTTTTAAGGGTACACTTCACTTGTTTTTAAAATTGGTGAAAAAACAAATCAATTACTTGAGTAAATGATCAGATACCTTAATCAAAATAATTTATTTCCCCAGTAAAAGTATTAAGTACTCAATGGTCAATTGATATTTATTAAAATGAACTTAAGTAAATTCATTTAAGTATTATTATTTTATGAACGTAGATAATAAAAGTTGAATGTATGTTCAATTATTTTTAATAAATAATAATTGTAATTAATAAATTATTCCCAAACCTGGAATACACTGGTAAATACTTATTATTTATTAATAATTCAAGTGTGCAAACAAAGTGCAAACCACAAAACTTAACAAATAATCTAGTACATAAAAAATTATGAAAAACAAAATGTGGTAATTATTTTGAAAAGCGCTATACAAATACATTTTAATTCAATTGAACTGAACTGAACATATAAAATGTGCAAAATTAATAAGATTTACCTTTTATGTACTGGTGGGGATGTTTTCATCCACTCTGGGGTGATATTGAGTCTTACTTTGGTCATAACTTTTTCTGTGTTTCAGAATGATTTTTGGTGACAAATCTTTTTTTGACACATATTTTGAGAAAATGCTTTGAATTAAAAAAAAAAAAACTAAACCATACACTCTGAACAAATGTACTACCCCTTTGTTAAGTTAGGAATGAACATCCCCTGAATTAAACTGCTTTCATTATAACCATTTTTTATTATTACAAAGCCATGACAGCAACTAATTATGCAATTTTGATTATTGGTGATTTTTCCTGTTGGGAAGAGGTAAAATGTGTACTACTTTTGATCATCAGCTGGCACCTTTAATCCTTAATTTAATCCTGGCAAATTAAACTGTGTGTATGTGTGAGTGTGTGAGAGTGACCTTTATGCACTTAACTTAATGTGTCTGTGAAAATCAAAATATACATCTCAGCTCTCAGAATACATGGAGTAAATAAAAACAAAGACTGTGTATTTATGCATCATCAAATGTGGTTATAATGGAAGTCAATGGGGCAAAAACAGCCACCAACAGTAATTAGGGAGAAAAAATTTAAATCTAACCATGCATCAAAGCCAATGATGTTACTAATCATTCACATGTCCAAGACTGTGATAAAAGGTAAAAAAAAAATATTCCATAATTACTTTTTATATTCAAAATACATAATCATCAAATCAGTGACATCATTCGTGAACTTGGCAATTAAAGAGTTAAAATCCAGTAATTTTCCAAACAATTTTGTAGTTTTGATCAAGACTGAGGTTGATTAATTATGCAAAAAAATAAAAGATAAATAAATAAATAATAGTAATAATATTAATTTAATATTTTTCTGATGCATTTTTACAGCATTTTAATTCAGTTGATGTTTTCATCTCTAACATAAGAAAAGGGTAGTAAATTTGAACAGTGCACACGGGTTAAGAATAAGTGTCTTACAGCAGCAAGGAATATGCATAGAGTAAAAATAATACACTATGTTAATGTAATGTCATCTCCTATTCAGAACGTAATACACAAATATGACGATGTCCTCATCCCAGCATTTTGATTTCATTTTACAGTAGATTTGGTTCACAAATAACTAACAGTCCTGACCAACTGTAAATATGATTTTATGTAATTAATGATAACATTTGTTCTAAATAATTTACTTCATGTGCCATTGCACACACATAAGTTTAGTGAACTCTGGTTTTTAGATAAAATCGTTGAAATTGAGTTGTTATGATAAGATCAGTCAAATTCACAAAATAATTCAAAGTGATCTGCAAACCAATTAGGCAGGTTAACGGAATAGGATCAGCATATTCACAAATCAGACTCCTGCTATCACTTCTCAGAGTTAATTACAATATCTTCATTTCAAAATAACAAGGAATGACATGTGTGAGTTTAAAAGGCACATTGTTATGCTTTGGAATCTATAAGTGGATTGAATATATATATATATATATATATATATATATATATATATATATATATATATATATATATATATATATATATATATATATATATATATATATATATATATATTTATGCACAATAACAAAGTAAAACTTCTTAGATTCCATCCACCACTGCAAACATTTAATGAGCATAATTGAATTTTGCACTTTTTTTTGTACTGGAATATTCTAATATATTTTATTGAACATAATACCATGGCAAATTTTTCTCTTTTATACATGTGCTGTTAACACCATGTTGAAATTGTAAAAGACTGTGCCATTTGTCTATAACTATAATATACAGTTGAAGTCAAAAAATTGTTAGCCCTCCTAAAGGAACCGCTTTGTAACATGTGTCCATTACACTGGACATAATATGTCACCCTATGTTTTTTTGTGGTTTCTGAGCATTTAATCTATTTTAAAACCTGCAGTTCATGAAAGTGGATGATTGTCATCCAATCAAATGGCAGTAAGGCTCGGCATGTTGTAATTTGAAAAAAAAATCCACTACACTGAAACGCAGCATGACATCACTTCACTCCAGACACAGACGTAAGCCACATTTACAATGTTTATGATCAGATTTATTGATATGTTTGCCAATATTTCATAGATTGTATGTAAAAAAGAGGGATTGCAGTTATTAATTAAACTTCAACACCTTTTTTTTTTAATATGTCTGTCCATTTGTACAATGGATTAAATATCTGTTACTGAAATTAAATCTCCAGTAATGCTGATTGAACATATATACATATATATGCATATACATATAAGTAAAAAAAACTATCGATGTACAAATTCATTGCTGAAACAATTTCATATGCAGAATATACAGATCTTGAAGTTCTTGAGCATATCCTGTAGCAGATAGAAATACCTCAGATGTGGACATTATGTGGAGTAATGAGGAAGATAAAGTTTGTTATAAAAAATCTATACAACAAAAACATCAAAATTAAAGTAAAAATGTTACAATCTTTATGTTTGGGACTTTGAAAATGAATTTCAAGATTATACCAGCAATTTTTATTATTATTTTTTTTTGTATTTTATGTTGGTATAATGTTCTGACCTGATGTCCATTGAAATGGACAAAAATATATAAAGGGTGTTGAATTTTTATTATTATAATTTGGTCTCATTTATTTATATTCCTCAAAAACTGTGAACACATACTTTTTATATTTTTCTGAAACTTGGAACATACTCGGGTCTGAGGGGGTTAGCAGAGCAAGGGAATTTACAGTGTCTCCTACTATATCCAGAGAAAGTTTTATTTAAGGTCAATATTATTAACCTCTTAAGAATTATTAGAAAATAATAATTTAAAAATTAATTTAAATAATAGTACTACAAAAATATGCTGTGTTGTCGTTGGGTCAAGTATAGACAACCCCAATGTTGGGTTAATTTAAAAAAGAATAATTAATTACACTTTTTAACCCCAAAAACGTTTTGGGGTTGTCTATATTTTGACCTAGAGTTAAGATACAATAACCCAGCATGTTTTTTAGAGTGTATAGTGCTCAGCAAATATAACTACACCCCTCACAAATCTATATTTTAAATTTGTATTTTTATTAGGAAGCTATACAATATTATATTTGTGCATATACATTAGATTAGTCAGTACTGAAGCCAAATCTGGAGCTTATCTAACAAAATAGTTTACAATAACAATCCAAAAACTAGTACACCCAAATGTATATGTTATAGAAAATGATTGAATGCAAATTTTAAAAAGAGGAATATTTAAGAGAATGTTGAAATTTTGTAGGTTGTAATTATTTTATTTTTTTTGCAATATTTAGCTTGACTTTAATTGTATTATCTTTCAATTTCTAAATATGTTTGGTGAATAAAATACTATTTTAATAAATACATCTGTTTAATAAATAGTATAGTAATATTTTGTTTAAATGCACCAACATACATTGCCTATATTCACTGAGAAATAGATAAAAATATTAATTTTCAAAATGGGGTGTGCTCAATTATGCTGAGCAATGTATACTGTCATCATGGCAAAGACAAACGAATTAGTTATTAGAACTTTTGTTTAAAACGTTAAAAAAAAAAAAAAAAAAAATATATATATATATATATATATATATATATATATATATTTAGCTTTTTTATAACATAACTATTTTTAAAACAGCATTACAATTTCACAGGAGGGCTAATCATTTCGACTTCATATACTATGTATGCTAAAACATCATCTGATACCCGATGAAGAAGAAAAAAGTACACAGATTGTTTGAAATTGCACCTGTGCCTTCAAATTACAGTTTTATTTACAGGTTATCTACTTGTAAATAACAGGCTACATAATGTTGCATTTCCACAGTACTGGAACGAAGACCCCTTTCCATGTTCCAGTTTATATCTGTTATGTTTTATAATTGGTACGTTTTATGTAGGAACCAAAAGCGAGGGAAAAAATGTCCCGTTCCCATGTGTGTAAGATTCCATGAATATATGTGAATGTGTGTCTGTGAGCTTGTGTGTAAATACACTTGTGTTTGTAGGTCTCAGGACACCCAGGGCCAAAACAATGGGAAGGCGTTGCACGTCACACTGCTCCCATTGTTCCCGGGTCCTCCTTTTCTCTCTCGTTCTCTCCTCCGCACTCTCGTGTCTAGCCTTGGGAGTCTGTCTGACAACGGCAGCCTGTAATTGGACAGACACTGGATTCCTTGGTTGGGTGTGTGTGAGTGTGTGTGTTTGTGAGGGGTAGCGCAGCCCTTGTAGACTCTTTGGAGCCGGTCACAGCGCTGCGATTATAGTGGCAGGGGAGAGCGCGGCTAGATGTCTCCCTGCAGCCCCGTCTGTAAATCATGTCACATAGTAGTGAGGCTCTCCATCTCTGCCTCCATCCCTCCTTCAAGCCAGGCCTCTGCTCCTCTCGTCTCGCCCCGCACTTCCTGTCCCTCTGTGTCCTCCAACCACAGTCACTCCAGGCCAGTGGAGATGCAAGAACAATTGATGTTTGGTTTAAAGCAATAGTTCACACAGACATATTACTTAGTGTGACATAATACAACCTTTATTACTTTCTGTCTTTGTCAAACACAAAATGAATCTTTGAATTTTCATTTAGCACATAGAAGGAAAATATACAGTTCCAGAAACTCAATAAATAAATAAATAGGCGACTGTTTGTCCAAGATGATATCTATACTAAAGAAAAAACCCTTTCTGTCTAGAAGGAGAAAAAAGAAACATTTTTCCACCTTAAGAATTTTTTTGTGTAATAAACAGTTTTTCAGAAATGAAGATTCTTCATGGAACCACTGGCTGATGAAAACAGATCTAAAACAGATCTAATTTAAACATAAAAATACAATAGAATTTTAATAATAAAGATCCTAAAATTAATAAACTAATTTTACTAACGGGCGTCATGGTAGCGCATTGGGTAGCACGATCACCTCACAGCAAGAAGGTTGCTGGTTCGAGCCTCGGCTGGGTCAGTTGGCATTTCTTTGTGGAGTTTGCATGTTCTCCCCGTGTTCGCGTAGGTTTCCTCCGGGTGCTTAGGTTTCCCCCACAGTCCAAAGACATGTGTTACAGGTAAATTTGATAGGTTAAATTGTCTGTAGTGTATGTGTGTGAATGAGAGTGTATGGGTGTTTCCCAGTGATGGGTTGTAACTGGAAGGGCATCTGCCGCGTAAAACAAATGCTGGATAAGTTGATGGTTCATTCCGCTGTGGCGACCCCTGATTAATAAAGGGACTAAGCCGAAAAGAAAATGAATGAATGATAATTTTACTAATAAAAATAAAAAGTTCATAATTGTTTTAATTAATTGGTAATTATACACTTCGATACAGCTTAAAGTGACATTTAAAGACTTAACTAGGTTGTTTAGGCTAACTAGGCAGGTTAGGGTAATTAGGAAAGTTATTGTATAACAATGGTTTGTTCTGTAGATTATTGAAAAAAAAAGCTAAAAGGGGCTAATAATTCTGACCTTAAAATGTTTTTTTTTAATTTTTTTTTATAAAAACTGCTTTTATTCTAGCCGAAAAACAAAAAAATAAGACTTTAAGTAATAAGACTTATCAGACATACTGTGAAATAAAAGCTGATAAATAAAATACCTTTTTTTTTTTTTTTTAAATGTAACTTTAGAAATTTCTTTGGTTTTTAACAAGGTAGATTTTCTTTTACGTCAAAACTAGGTAAATCCACCAGTGCTTTTTTTTGCAAAAACTTTTTTCCAAATCCACCTATTGAGACAAGACAGTGTAACTAGTTGAAAATCACTAAAGATGCAATTATAAATTATTTTACCAAACATCAAACACCTAAAACTACAAATCTGTCAAGTACGGAGAATTTAGCTTATTAAATTAATTTTTAGTGTATGTCTTCGGACTGTGGGGGAAACCGGGCACCTCAAAGAAACCCATGCGAACACAGGGAGAACATGCAAACTCCACACAGAAATCGTCACCTTAGAATTATACTATCTGACATTTATGTCAAAATGAGTTATTAACATATTCTTCTTAAATGACAACTTATATACATTATACTTTTATAAGTTGATTACATTGCAAAAACTTTGAAGCTCAAAATCTCAAAAGCATTCAGAACACAGATAGAACCTTATAATTCCAAGGTGACGAAATGCCAACTGACCCAGCCAGGACTCAAACCAGTGACCTTCTTGCTGTGAGGCAACAGTGCTAACCACTAAGCCACCGTGCCACCCCATATATACATATATATATATATATATATATATATATATATATATATATATATATATATATATATATATATATATATATATACATGCATTGTAGAAACTAAAAATTATTTCAGTTTTAGCAATATAGTTACAGCAACAAAAATTTACTCCAGCTTATGAGTAGAGCCTAACCAATTGCAGTAGGAGCTACAAGTAACCTTAGTGTGCTTTGACAGGGTGAATGCATGCCAAATTACATACTGGCACAGTATTTAAAAATGTTAATGGACACATGCATACAGAAAACTCATGTTAGCAGCATTTATTTGCCTTTACTGTGGCAATGCAATACTATTACAACAAACAAACAAAAATTCTTCCTGTGTGTAATAAAAAATAATATGGAGAATTTTAGGAGGTGAATAAGATATGATTTCTCCATAATTAAATTCTTTGACCACACACCAGTATGTTGGCCTTGTTTGTCAAGAAAGAAAAAATTGAAACAATCCTAAGAACAAGCTATGTTTAGTGCACAGGACAAGATGTGTTCTCATAAATACTGTATGTCTTAATTTATTATTTTATTTCTTTCTCATCACTTTTGAATTTAAAACTTGAAGAAACTACTGCATTTTCAGAGGTATGAAAAAAAAAGATATTTAATTAAACATATTTCATATTTTAAGCAAACCTATGTATCTTACAAATGTTGGATTTTTTCTTCCTGGAGAACCAGACTATTTTGATTAAGTACTGATGGAATAAATAATTTTTGTGGGGAAAATTTGATTCACACTTCAAAACAAATTTCGTTGTGATCAACAGCAAAGCATGCAAGCGATAGCAACACTGGCATCATCAAACTTGGCACGAGACTTTCATCTTCACAGTTAAAATAATGTTTAGAGTGACATAAGGCTAAGTAAACCATGAATTCATTTGAATGTATTATTTGTTAATCTAAAGCATACACCTGCACTATGCCGTTTAAACGGTTATAGCCCATAATGTGTCATTGTGAGCGACATTTATTCTATTGTTTGTTGGGTTTCTTTTACAACCGATATGCCATCTGGTTTAATCTCACTATTATGCCTGAGATGTTTAGATTATTGACTCATTTGTATGCTTGACAGTTACATGCACCAAATCTGTGTCAAGTCAGTTGACCTGACAGTCATGCAATGTTACATACAGTAAGCACGTATAAAACAATAGTGCCAGTGTTGGGAAGCCATTGTAGAGGAGTTTACTTCAAAGGAGCTCATTTGCCTCTGAACCAAGCTTTAGATTGCTGATTGACGCTAACGCTAGAAATGTGACCGTTGCGGCCTGTTTTCACATGGCGCTGTGTGCGTTTGTAGCTTGGGCACTAGTTCGTTCCTATCTTGTTAGCATGCCCAAAGTTCTTCCCCCCTCGCCAAGCACAAGGTCACCAGAGACCCAGCGCATGGTGCAGCTAGACAGGCGCATAGGACTGCCCGAAATTAGCATTCACCCTTTCCCTGTGATCGCTAAATATTTCAACACTTCCAGCTGCTTGAAGTTAGAGCCCATCACTCAGGAGATGGAACTATAGAGAGAGGCAGAGAGAGTGAGACAGCCATCTTCCTGCGTGAGTGCTGCGCCTCATGTGTATCTCTTCACTTATTCATGTGTTTATTTATTATTTCATCGGCGGCGCTTCTCTATATCCCCCCCCTCCATTCACCCACCATCCACCGTCTGAGCGGAGATGGAGAGAAAGAGAGAGAGAGTGAAGAGAGCAGTCATTAATTCATTAAAGAAGCCCTTCCCTGCCTGTCTATCTCTCTTTCCCTCCCTCCTTCCTGTCTTTTTCCTCTTCCTCTCTCACTCCCCCTCCTTCTTAACCCATTTCCTCTTTCCCTCTTGCCTCTTTCCTTTACTTACATGTTCTGTTCTTTCTTTGATATTGTGACACCTTTTTCTTGTTCTCTGAGCGTTTCCTGACTGCCTCTTTCGGATTGCTGTTCTTTTTCAGTCACACTCCATTTAGACCTGGTATATTTAGATCCATCTCAAATGATCTGATCATGTACGGTCAACATCATCCTAAATATTTTGTGACCATCACTCAAAAAAAGTCATAGATTTTGATCATAGTGCATTTGTCATGTAAACACTTAAGTCTCTTGACATACTTTGGTGTCCTCATAGAGCAGAACAGTAAACAGTGCTACACTGGACGCAAGTGGCATAACAATGGTAATACAACTAATTTAAAGTTAAGGATAAAGTACATCCTGGAGGCTGTTTTTGCAGTATAAAGTCTGACAGACTTATTGGTAGCCAGATGTGAACCGGAGGACTGTTGTATAAGACTAATACCTTTATTTTGTGAAAACAATCATCCTGGGTGTACTTTATCCCTAACTTATAATGTGTTCGATTATCATATTTATGTCACTTATAAATAATTATTATCCCGCTTAATACATGGCTGCTTGACACAAAACATAAAAATTAGACACAAAGCATTATTCTGAGGCGAAATAGTTTATTAGTTTAACACAAAGCTGACAGAAACAAAAACTGCTGATGGAGTATACACTAACCTGCACATTATTCAATCATAAGATGATGCCAAAACAGTCAAAAACACATAGGTGAGAGAAATGAAACTAGCTGAATAAAGCATAAACTAACCTACACATTACTCATTCACAAGACGGCATCATGTATTTTATCCCTATTTTGACACTGCTTGGTCAGCACTTGGATGGGAGACCACATGGTAAAACTAGGTTTCTGTTGGAAGTGGTGTTAGTGAGGCCAGCAGGGAGTGCTCAACCTGCACTCTGTGTGAGTCCTAATGCCTCAGTAAAGTGAAGCTCATTATACTGTCAGTCGGCGCAGTCTTTTGGATGAGACGTTAAACTGAGGTAAAGAGTAGGGGTGTTACGCCAGTGCACTGGCCAAATTCTCTCCATTGGTCCTTACCGATCATGGCCTCCCAATCATTACCATCCACCAAATTGACACTATCACTGTCTCTCCCCTCCACCTATAGCTGGTGTGTGGCGAGCACACAGACACTGTTGTCCTGTGACTTCCGTCAAATCATTCAAGATGCTGCAAGATGCTGCACACACTTGGTGGTGTGGAGAGACCCCCGTGATCGTGAAGCGTTTTGGGTGTTAGGCCATACACAATAATACTGCGCTATATAAATACACATTACTTACTTTACACCATGCTGAATGGACCTACTGTATTATTTAGTGACAAGATTCACACAACAGTTGAAGCTGTGGTGTCACAGACAAGCATATATGGATATGAACACATTCACTGATAGTTAAGACAATTCAAAGTACCCGGGTGAGTCTGTGTTATTAGTTTGAGTGGTTGTTATCTGGGAATTACATACCTTGGAATGTAGTGACGGAACTATTCCGGACTGCCATGTAATAATCAGTAATAATATCTACACTCAGGCCCCGTTTACACTAATTCGCTTTAGTTTTAAAATGCATAAGTTTTGCTACGGTTACGCCCTCCGTCCACACTATGGCAGAGTTTTTGAAATCAAATGGATCACTGGCCTTCCTAAAAAGACAGTTAGACAGTTGCAGCTCATCCAGAACCCTGCTACCAGGATTCTGACCAGAACCAGGAAATCAGAGCACATCACACCTGTCTTCAGGTCTTTACAAAAGATCAAATAAATTAGAAATTCCAAGAGTTCAGACAAACAGGGTGAATCGGCTTTCAGCTACTACGCCCCCCACCGCTGGAATCAGCTTCAGAAATGATCAGATGTTCTCCAACATTAGGCACATTCAAATCAAGACTTAAAACACTCTGTTTAGCTGTGCCTTTACCGAATAAGCACTGTGCAATGTCCAACAGCTTGCACTATTATGTCTCGTTTTTTCCATTATATCCTTTTAAAACCTATTTACTGTTTTTAATCTTTTTTATTTTCTTATACTTGTTTCTTTTATTCATGGTTACGTAAAGCACTTTGAATAACCACTGTGTATGAAATGTGCTTTATAAATAAATTTGCCTTAAGCAGTCTTAAGTAGTGCTGGGCATGTTACTTTAAAAAAGTAATTAATGATAACATTATTACAATTGTATTTAATATAAAATTTTGTCTGGAAAGTAACTTAATTACTAATGAACAAACACCACTTAAAAAAAAAAAAAAAAAAATATATATATATATATATATATATATATATATATATATATATATATATATATATATATATATATATATATATATATATACAATGCAACTTATAACCATCAAAATAGTTTTAAAGACAAATTTGTTATTTCATGGTTTCTTTACTATGTACAATTGTTAAAAAAAATGTATACCATTTTTAATCCTCAGATTTTTTTTTTGTTGTTGTTGAAAAATTGGGTTATTATAAATATAAATATCTCTAATGTACATCTTATTTATGCTTATCAATTTCTCACTCAATTCATGGTTTCTGATTAAGCACGTGTAGTCATCTTGATAAATATTACATTCTTTACGCATTTGTATAACAAACACAATTACTCTACTCTGAATTAATTTATCCCAACTGTTGCATTTATTCACAGTAAGGAAATCAAATCAAATTTAAAAATGAAAATTAAATTCTTACTTCATGTCTTCAAAAGAGAAGTAATTGAATTAACCACTTACTGTCACAGGTAGGCCCGCTCACAAACTCAGAGATCTCAGGAGTGATCAAAAACATGTGTTTATTTACAAAAAATAACTTACAACAGGCAATGGAACATCAAACCACTTGTAAGACAAGGAGATGGTGACAACATAAAACCGGACAAAGGCTGCAGCTGAGTAGCATGTCAGAATTCATAGAATTCAAAAAAACAATATGCGCGAAGTACACGGATGATGTACTACCCCATGATGCCCCACGAGAGAATTCATGAATGGGAGTGAAGTGATGCAACTCTCAAGGGTAGGTAACGTGATCATGACAAAATGGCAGATGTAGTATGTCCGAATTCCATTCATACTGCTCACATTTATATTGTACAGAATGTACTTTTCTAACAGTCGAGTAGTACATT
The DNA here is from genome assembly GCF_903798145.1 of Danio aesculapii. Classification (NCBI taxonomy): domain Eukaryota; kingdom Metazoa; phylum Chordata; class Actinopteri; order Cypriniformes; family Danionidae; genus Danio; species Danio aesculapii. The sequence goes on from NC_079453.1 coordinate 15,169,150, forward strand.
TAAATTCAAATGGGTCACACTGGACCTTTCTTCCCATAAACTTCTATTCATACGCACGCGAATGTGTCAGACCAGAAACGCAAGGTCATGCGTCAAGTTTCACATGTCGCTGCGGTGCAAAGTTCAAGTTTGGTGAACTCTGACCTACGAAATCGCGTCACTTGACTGCGTGAGTCCAATCGAGTATCAAAACATGACCTGTCTGGACAGAAATTTAAAATATGGAGCCATCGCTCGCTTTTTTTAATGTCTAATCATCTTGTTTAATCCCGCCCCTTTTTGCAGCGCCATGCGACAGAATTTCGCACGCACAAAGCCTAGTGTGACCATAGCTTAAGTGATTGATTAGTTAATCCAGGTGTGTCTGATTGGTTTGTAACTAAACTTTGCAGGACACTGGCCCTCCAGGACTGAGTTTGGGCACCCCTGACATAGACAAATCAAACTTGTGACACTTACTTTGTAACTAATCTCACTGAACACTGGTCTCAAGCATTTCCAGTGTAGACATTTTTCGGATGTTAATGGAAAAATCAATTCATGTTTTTACAAAAGAATATGAAACCTTTTTTCTGAATGTTTTTTGAACATTTTGAAAGAATGGGGTAACAGAAAGTTAAGTTATAATAGATATTTAAGTTTCTATGCTAACATTTTGAGAAATACAATTTATTAATTAATAAATTAATTTTCTTTTAGAACTACCAGAAGGATGTTTGTTCAAAGAATTAAATTTTTTTTGTTAATTGTCTACTCACCTGTCTGTACTTTCATACTTTTTCTGATACTTTTAGATTGTCTCTATACGATATTCTGTTGACTATGAGTAACTTTCTAACTACTTGTCAACCACCAGTCATTTGGAGTATTAGTAGACTGTCTAATGCTCTGCTACACCATTGTTTTAATGATCTCATCAAAAGTGTGTGTGCGTGTGCATGCGTGTGTGTCTGTGTGTTAGAACTTTAAAATTGTATGTACCAAGGTGGAATTTAAAATCATATGACATAATGTGAGGTCAGACTAATGTAAGTTTGTCAGAAAGTCTATAGGACAGATGTAGAGTTCATGTGTAGTTCTTGCTCTGCCAGTCATTGTGATCGTTGGCCTGCATCCCACCTGATCAATAAATCTCTGTAGGCAGAGTTGAATAAAGGATCTTTACTGTATCTACCATCTCTGTCAATTCCCGCTGTCTGTCAAAGCATCTGGGTCATTCATGTTCTGCAATTTGTGCATTTGTGGCAAATTGAATATGATTTTATTTTTATTGAAGGAAGTATAGTAAATGTGTCATTAATTATAGTCATGTTGTTCAAAACCAATACATTTTGAAGCACAGTTTATGATTAACATGATGTTTTATACACCTATATCTGAGATGCCCAAAGTATGGCTTGCAGGCCAAAGTTGGCCCATGGTATCCTTTGATTTGGCCTGCCATCCCATCTGAAAAGAGAAGAACAATGATGGGGAGGTGGTTGGGGTGAATGCCTTTGGCAGTGATCGTCATTTTGAATTTAACATATCCTTTTGTTTCTTTGTTTTCTTTATTCTTTGTTCAAATTATTTAATTGAATACAGTAAATCAATCAGACTTTTAAAACGTAAATACTGTCAGTTGACAGAGGCAAGCAGTGTATTCAGCATTAAACTTGTGTTATAAATTGGATTGTTTATGTTTTACTGTAATAAGTTCATTATAAAATGTTAAACATTATACTAAATTAGTCAATATGATTTAAAGCAACATTTTCTAGTTATTTTTAAATATTAACGAATAAATTAGAAAATTACCTATGGCAGATTTAATATGTACAGCTTGGTATATATATATATATATATATATATATATATATATATATATATATATATATATATATATATATATATATATATATATATATATATATATATATATATATATATAATTTTTTGTTCCCACAGCCTTCAATCAAATTTGCTTTTTGGCCTTTTAAAATTAACTTCCCTTCACCCTCCCTCTTCCCTAAACCCGACCAATAGTGTTTTAAAAAGCACTGATTGACCCTCACCCCCCTCCCTAAACCCAACTGCAGCGTTTTAAAAAGCAATCCAGACAAAGACAGCCCCCTGATTTTTACAATGTTTTCAGATTTTACCACATCTTCACCCTGTTATTTACTTGTTTATTTAATTTTTTAGCTTTTGTTTTTTTCTTACCTGCTTTCTGGAACCATTCTTCACCGGACTCGAACCCCATTGTCATGGTCAAGTCCTCCGACATACATGTCGAGCTACAGGACAAGCTACCGGACACATTGGTGGTGGATGAGGAGATTCCCCCAACGTGTAAAGCGTTTTGAGTGTCCGGAAAAGCACTATATAAATATAAGGAATTATTACTAATTATACGTAGCTCTGGCTACAATATTTGCAATAAGTACTCCCTGCCACAAACCATACACTCTCCTGTTGATACAGTGCACACACACACACTATGGCCAATTTCCTTTATCGAAGTATCTGTATGTTTTTGAACTTGAAACCAGAGCACCAGAGGATACCCAGTCAAACATGGAGAAAATGCAAACTTCACACAAATAGGCATCCTGGCTCAGACGGGATTCAAACCAGAGACCATCATGCTTTCCACTAAGCTGAAATTTCTTTATGAACTTTCTTAAGCACCACAGTAGAAGGAGGTTTTACATATATCTTTATTTGTATTTTTAAAGATCAACATAAATTCAGAATGACATGAGGGTGACTAAACATGGCAGATTATTTTGGGAGCACTGTTCTTTAAAGATTGAAATCAGGAGCTAAAGTTAGACAGTGTTCAGTGAGGAATTGATTGATAGCTCAGATGAGTATGATACTGTAGTTTACTATTTTTGTATCTTTGAAATGTTAATATTATTAAACTAAAATCCACAAAAATGCACTACATTCTAATGAAGAGTGCAGCCTTTTGTTTAATGCGATCATGTCGGTGAGTTCAGGGTTAGCACAAATAAAACGAAGAAAGCACATATTAATTTATTTAATTTTCTCTTTAATTTAATAGATTATGCACACTTCTGTTAAATGCAATAAGTGTCCCCCTATTCTATCCAACCCAGGCTCAATATGATTATGTACCTCCATATACATTTATGGAGAGAGCAAAATACATCCCAGGAGCTATGTTTTTTTGAGTTGTTGTTTTCGCGGATCCACCAGAGGTCATTGTGTACGCTTTTTCAGATGTCAAATTTCTCTCGCGAGTGCCATTCGTGCCTGCTGTTCTCACGTAAATCCACCAGAGGCTGCTGTCGACTGACTAACTGACCAACCGACTGATCCCCCACCCTCCCCCTTAACTAAACCCAACCAATAGTGTTTTACAAAGCACAGACTGACCCGCCCACCCTCTTCCATAAACCCAACCGCAGTGTTTTAAAAGCAATCCAGAAAGCGCCCTGATTTTTACCACATTTTCAGATTTTATCACACTCTCACCCTGTTATTTTCTTGTTTATTTTATTTTTTAGCTTTTGCTTTTGTCTTATCTGCTTTCTGAAATCGTTCTTTACTGGACTTGAAGTCCGTCGTCGTGGTCAAGTCCACTGACGTGCATGTCGAGCTACTGGACAAACTGGTAACATTGGTTAAGCCGTCCATACGAAGGTAAGTGGTCAGCTGGTAAGCGAGAAAAGGGATGGTGTCATACTGCCTCGTAGCGTCTGTTTTAAAGATAAAATACAGCCATACGTTATTCTGGCCTCATAATTCGTGATCACCAGAAATGTATAGGGCTACGTTTTCAAAATGTGCCTATGTTGATTTTATCAAGTTAGCGTTTTACCATGTAGTCTGTCTATCTATATAGTTAATCCACTTATAATCTTCTTATATTTTTAAGTTCTATCTATCTATCTATCTCTGTCTGTCATTTGACATTGATTTTAAAAGACATTTTGCAAGCGTATTTAGAACGCAGACAGGGTGAAGGGGAGAGAGAGAGACAGAAATATGGAAAAATAATGTCACAATATGTTGGTGGAGTGAATTCTACAACATACACGTTGGGTAACATGTTTTGAACTGTTCATGCTACTTTCATTCATTGGGAAGAATACTTTACAAATTCACATTTTACATATTCCTGGGGTGTAATGAAGGTAAATTTTTATTTAAAACTCCATTTAAATGACATCACATGTCTCACGGCCTGTAGGGTCAGATGCCAAGGCCTCAAAGAGAGCCATACAGAACGTTGAAATGTGTGTCTGTGTGTCCTTCACCTTACCCAAAGGATCTCTATCAGAACATCATCATTTCTCCTCTCTCTCTCTCTCTCTCTCTCTCTCTCTCTCTCTCTCTCTCTCTCTGTCTCTGTTTCTGCTCCCCCTCTCTCCTCCCCCTCTCTCATTAAAACTCTGCGCCTCGGCTTCTAATTAAATCCCACTTGAAAGTCTTAAAAGTCAGACTCAGATTGATTCAATTTGCATTTCTGAACAGGGAACATTGCCTAAAAGGATAAATAAATTGGTTGAGAAAAAAAAATCGTCTTTTCTGCGAGCAGTGTGTTGTTTCATGTAAGACAACACTCGCATGCCAACACATGCAAACACACACACACACACATGAAGACAAGTACACAACATTCACTTGTCACCTTTCTGGAAGAAAAATCATTAGTTGCATTGAACGACAACGAATTTATCCTCAACCTGCATCATGTCTTTCGATACTACTGTGATAACTATGAGTGCATTCACACTCACACAATGACACACACGCTCACGCTGAGAAAGACAATTACTGTGGGTTATACTTACCCTGACTGGCAGGTATCCAACGTCGCTGTTTGACAGCAAAAGAAGGAGAGAAAGAAAAAGACTTTTAATAGTTATATAAAAGTACAGCAATCAGAAATATAGCGGCAAAGAGTTGTATAGCCCCTCACTGTGTGTCTTGGCCCCTCACAATGCTTTAGAAGGATTCATTCTTTTTAACATTTGACCTCATGTGATGCGGTGAGGTGTCTTTCTATTCTCCCCCCGTTTTTTTCTCATTTTCTTTTTTCTTATTCCATCTATGATAAAGCTTTTTCTCTTTATTTTTCTCTTCAGGGTATCAGTTCATTGAACCTTTATTTGACCACTGGTCACATGAGGTAAGCGGCCATTGACAAGACCACAGACAAAGAACAGATCTGTTGGAAGAGCAACAGTCACCCCTGGTGGTGCTGTTTTATATTACATCAAGTCCATGCAATTAAGTCTTTAACTATTTGTTTGTTACCAATATACCATATACTTTCTGCATTGATTTTGCAAATGACTATTATTGTTATTATTAGTAGTAGTAGTAGCAGTAGTAGTGATAGTAATAATACTACTACTAACAGTAGTGGTGGTGGTAGTAGTTGTACTTAATATAGTTAATATAAGAACCACACATGATCTTCAACTGCAAATTTAATAATTCATTCATTTTCTTTTCGGCTTAGTTCCTTTATTAATCAGGAGTCGCCACAGTGGAATAAACCACCAACTTATGCAGCATATGTTTTACGCAGCAGATGCCCTTCCAGCCTCAGCCCAACACTGGGAAACACCCATACACTCTTACATGCATGTCTTTGGACTGTGGGGTAAATTAGAGCACTCAGAGGAAACCCACGCCAACACAGGGAGAACATGCAAACTCCACACAGAAATGCCAACTGATCCAGCCGGGGCTTGAACTAACAATCTTCTTGCTGTGAGGCATTCGTGCTACCCTCTGCCTCACCGCTTCGCCCACAAATGTAATAATGTAATTTTTATTTTTTTGCTGTAAAGTTCACTTTTAATAAAAATATGAATATTGTCATTGCTCAGAATTAGAAATAAATAAATACAGTTTACTTTCATTTTTTCAAGTGCTGTTTAATGGACAATAATTTTAATAAAATATTTTTATAACTAATGTTTTTATAACTAATTTTACAACTAATGGGAATACGGAGTAAAAATGTCTTTGCTCTTTTAAGTATCACTTGGGAAATATTTGAAAAAGAGCAGGAGGACCAAACATTTTGTTTTCATCTGTATATACAGTTCTTCACAGTCACTTTTGTGCATTTATTGAATCATTGTAAGCATTTGCAAACCAGTATTTTTATTTTTTTGTCAAATCAATTTATGCAGACAGCACCACCGCAAAAGCCTGCAAATTCGTCACCTTAGAATTATAAGGTTCTATCTGACATTTTTGTCAAAATTGAGTTATGCACATATTCTTATTAAAAGACAACATATTTACATTATGTGATGTTTTTATATAAGTTGTTTAAATTTTAAGACTTTTAATTTAAATAACAAAAAATCTTTTTTTTCTAGAGTCAAACTCTGGCTTGACTCCATAAGGTTCATCCTGTGTGCAAATGAGCATTTCGAATGCATACAGGAGGAGGACCAATCAGGATCAGCTTTCTTTGTCATTTCGCTAGACTGCTCCATTGACAGCTGGAAAGACCACAAAGAAACACAAAATCAAAGTTGACTAAATAATACCGCACCACACAAAATTGAGAAGAAACCTGAAACTGAAAAGATGTGTATAAATGTGATAATTTAGAAGCACGTTTTGACATTGAGATGAAATGTTCAATTTTACATTCTTGAAAAAGTAACAGTTATTTAAAAAATGTAATATATTAAATGTAAAATATTTTTATTTGTGTATATATAGTCAGTGTAACATTTTTCAGTGTTTATTAAACTCATTTGCTCATTGTGTGTTTTCTTTTAAAGTCTTTAACTTTAAGCCATGATGGGCAAATACTTAATTAAATTCATGGGACATATAATTCAATAATTAAAACTCAATAGTTAATATAAAATTCTATAAATATTACCATATTAATTGCATAAAATTAACAGCTGCACTGGATAAAATAATTAGCACAGCTTTGTATTATTCATTTGTATTATTCATTCAACAACATATTGTTACAACACCATTTTTTTGTTTTTGTTTTACAACACCAGTTTTTTTTTTTTTATTATTGTGTTTCTTGATAAGTAATGGTTCAATAAATTACATATCAGACAAAACCTTATAATTCCAAGCGGATATTGACTTTTTCTATGAAGGTTCTATCTGCATTTGCCCTGTATATTTTACCCCAATTTGCAGTTTTGAAATTATTTTGATCATTTACATTTAGAGTACATTTAGGGTCTCTGTCATGTATGAAAGTGAACTGTTACACACATATTGTTTGCTGTATGGAATGCAAAAACCTTGAAGCTTAATATCTCAAAATCATTCAGAACGCAGACAGAACCTTTTAATTCCAAGGTGACGAATTTATCAAAATCCTTAGTTCAGTTTTTAAAGTATTTGTGTGAATATCCAGTGCGATTATCCAGTTTTACACATAAAGTTAAGTTGACATTTTTGAATGGAAACATAGCTATTGACTATAAACAAACTTTCTAAATGTTTTAAGTCATGCTTTTAATATAACAGGGTATTCTGGCAAAATATCCTGATACAATCTAAGATTAGGATTTGGAGAACAATAGTTGAAAATTCACAATTTATGACATTGAATTGAACAATTCAAAGCAACCCAGGCTCATTCTGATTATGTACACTGAAAAAAAAATATTCAAAGATGATTCCTTGGATTTACTAAATTTTTTTACGTTAAGTGGTTGTAAACAATGTATTTGAGCTGAATGTAAACAAACAAATTAAGTTGAATATTGCTCAATTTAATTTGTTTGTTTAAATTCAACACAAATAAGTTGTTTGCACAGTTTTGCATGCAACACTTTTTTCAGTGTACCCTTATATACATTTCTGGAGAGTGCCAAAGAATTTCCAGGAGCTATGCTTTTTGCAGTTTTTGTTTTTGTGAATCGGCCGTGTGTACGTTTTTTTTTTTTTTTTTTGAGATTTCAATTTTCCCTTGCAAATGCCATTCGTGCTTGTTCTTCTCGCATAAATCCACCAAAGGGCGATGTCGACTGTCTGACTGACCAACCGACCAATCTCCCCACCCACCCTCTTCTCTAAACCCAACCAGTGTTTTAAAAGCACAGATTGAGCTGCGCCCACCCACTTACCTCAATTCAACCAACAGTGTTTTCAAAAGCAATACAGAAAAAGAAAAGACCCTCGCAACAGCCAGATTTTTACCATGTTTTCAGATTTTACCACATTCTCAGCCTGTTATTTACCTTTTTGTTTTATTTTTTTGTCTTATCTGCTTTCGAATCCCTTCATCACGGTCAACTTAATTCCTGCGATGTAAGCGGCAAGCCACTGGACAAACTGATTATAGCAGAAAAGTTGTCCACACAGCGGTCAGCTGGTAGCTGCGAAAAGGAACGAGATCATACTGCCCTGTAGTGTTCGTTTTAAAGACAAAATGCAGCCATACGTTCCTCTGGCTACATAATTTGCGATCTCTAAAAATGTATATAGGGGTATATTTTCATAATGAACTTATGTTGCAACCAAGATATATTTACTGTTTGTAGGATGTATACATATAATACATACATACATACATACATACATACATACATACTGAAAAACGTGCCAAAGTATCTGAGGAACCTTTTCACACTGCTATAGGTAATAATTAACATCTGGAATGTTTTGAACTGTGAACTGCACATGGGTGAACTCAATGATTAGCTTTTTTTGAATACATGCTTTACAGATGTCCATGGAATCTTAAGTGCATGGTAATTATTTTTTTTAACTCATTAAAATAAGCTAATCCAGTCCTTTCTTTTATATCACAATTAATGCCTTCCATTTAATAAAGTATCATTATACAGGTCTCTTGTAGCCAGATGCTGTAAAAACGGTTTCAGTCTTAGTGTAACAAAACAAAGATTTTATGTATTTATTTATTTATTTTTTATTTTTTAATTTATTTATTTATTTATTTATTTATTTATTTATTTATTTATTTATTTATTTATTTTGTGAAAAAGCTTTTAGAAGAAATGTCATGCATGCAATGATCAAAGGACCTCAAGAGACACTGTGTGGAAAACTGTATGCCACAATGCAATGATCTATTGACTTATCTTTACATTCAATGAGTAAATCTGCATCAGAATTAAAATGTGATCTTAACCTCTACTTGACTTTTCTACTCAATCTCTACTTTTTTTTTTATTTTTTTTTTTTTTTTATTATTATTAATCAGAATGCCAGCTTATTGTACATTTAGACAAACTTCTATCTTGATGCACTTGCTGACCTGCAACGTTTCACATATTATTTTTGTGTATGCAACAGGCAACAATTCTGATTAACTGTATTTCACATCCAGGCCACCAGGGAGCAGCCAAACTCCATTCCTCCTAAATCTTCCAGCGTGTGAGTGTGTTCCTGTCTGTAGGTGGATGGAGACAGAGAGAGACAGCCAACCGTCATTAACAGCAGGCAGATGAGTCACTAGGATGGAGGAGTGTGTGTGCGTGTGTGTGTGTGTGTGTGTGTGTGTGTGGGTGCGGTACACATCACCCCCAGGTGTCTTCACACACTGCCAAGGGCCTGATACTGATTCTCTGGCCCCATTTGCTCGCATTTGTGTGTGTGTCACTGAACTTTTATTCCAAAAACGAGACTTTTTCTGTATTCAAAAAACTTGGCCTTTATATGCTGCATCCAATACAGTTATTTGTTTGTATCTACTCATTTGTTTAATTGTCTTTAAGTATGTTATGTTGTTATACATACTCTAACTGAGATTTTAGATTAACTATAATAGTTCCTTGTGTTGTCATTAAAACAAATGTTGTCAATTAGGGGTGGAATATATAGTTATAAATATACTGTAACAATGAGCTAATACAAAGATTTACAAAATTCAGCACAAGCTTTTTGTAACTCATAATGGGTGAGAAGACCATTTAGATTACGCTGAGTGGCATGACTGTTATCTACTTCCTTTTGTGGTTCTGTTTGGTTTCACCATTTTTCTAGCATCCGCAATAATTCTTTTAACCCCTTCCCCCAAATTATTAAACAGACATACACAAACAAGCTTTTTTACATGGTTTACAGGGACACTCCATGAGCATAACATATTTTATACTGTGAAAAACACTTATTTTATGGCCTTATCCCCAGCCCTACCCCTAAACCCAATCCTTAAAGGAAACCTATGGCAAAATTGGAATGTCAAAAATCACGTTAAGTATGACTTTTGCATTTTGAAAAACAGTTTAATAGGGTACAAATAGGTAATAGCCATGCCATAATAAATGGCCGTGTGTGTGTATCTTAAAAAAGCATTACTTAAAAAAAAAAAAGTAAAATAATTAGTATTTTACATGAAACCTGCATTCATTCATTTGGTGATAAATCATGAACACATAAAGATATAATAAAATGTTTTGGTTACACTATAGTTTAAAGAGCCCCTATTATGCATTTAAAAAGGTCATATTTTGGTTTTGGGGGTCTCAAACAAGAGGCTGATATGCATGCAGTGTCAAAAAACACTTTCATTGTCCTGTAATATGTATTTATTTTTATCTAATTATCCCAATGACTCCCATACGATTCGTTCAGCGATTCCTTGGTTCCCAAACTCCTTGTTAGCGCGATGCTAGTCTGCGCTGATTGGTCCGATGCCCCAGTCTTTTGCGATTGGTCGACTGCGTTCAGCATGAGACTGAGAGAAATGCCCACCACGGCTTATCAACAGTTTTGAAGTAGTCAAAGTGCAGAGTGTATGTGTGAGCCCAATGAGGAGTGCATTAAAAATGCAGTTTAACACCAGCATATTGCTCTATTCTTAACCATAACACTCATTCAGTATTAATCCACACAGTGGCAAAAGCTGAACTATTTTGAAACTTGACTGCCACACGTGTGTACAGCTGATGAGGCCATAGCAACAACAAACGGCAGTGGATCGGGAGCTCACAAACGCATTTAATTCCGTAAACAAATTTTTTTTTACGTGGTTTTAGACGCGATGTGAGAATATAAAAGTTAACCAGATACAGTACACGCCCTGTGGAGCGGTTACAAGTAACAAAACACATTTAAATACATAATTTGCAATAAACAAGGAGGCAACCATTTTAATCGCACTTAAGTTACTTACACTTGTGAACTGGAGGAAGAAACTGATCCACAAACTGCACTGTAAAGTTCCTGTCAAGCTCTGACAAAGTTCCATACATCATTAGTCTTTTCTGATCCTTCCTTTAAAAAACGGCTGACAAATCCCCCGTTGTAAGCGTGTAAATTGCTGAAGCACTCATCAGAAAAATGTAGGAAATCAGCACAAGGCTGGGGCTATAATGCTGAGGTATTTTTGCAAAAATAAACTTCAACCACTGACTCTTCACAGCCTCATTTTTGGGTAGGGAAAGTAACACTAACTTTCACCCACAATTTTCCAGAGCGCAACAATGGGCTGGGCTTGAGTTCCATATCGACATCACGCTGACATGGAAAAAAGCTTTGTTAGCCCGACAATTAATTTAAACCACTCTGAGTTGACTGTTTTATAGATGAATTAATAGTTTTAAACATCGTGCACTTTCAGATTTAAGCCTTAGCTGGATATTTCACTTCACTTAGAGCTGTGTGACACTGCATGGAATGTCAATTTCAAAAACCCATAACAGTGGCTCTTTAATTCACAATTTATGGTAAAACCACTACTAGCTTAAACATATAGTTAGAGAATAAGCTTATACTTTTTAAACTATTAATGAACAGTTAATATCTTAATAAAAGGTATTTAAATAAATACATTTATATAATATAATATAATCATTCATTCATTAATTTTCTTTTCAGCTTAGTCCCTTTATTAATCTGGGGTCGCCACAGCGGAATGAACCGCCAACTTATCCAGCATATGTTTTATGCAGCGGATGCCTATCCAGCCACAACTCATCACTGGGAAACCCATACACACTCATTCGCACATATACATACACTATGGACAATTGAGCCTACCCAATTCACCTGTACCGCATGTCTTTGGACTGTGGGAGGAAACCGGAGCACCCGGAGAAAACCCACGCAAACTCAGGAAGAACATGCAAACTCCACACAGAAATGCCAACTGACCCAGCCGAGGCTCGAACCAGTGACCTTCTTGCTGTGAGGCGACAGCAATACCTACTAACTACCTATCTATTTTATATAAAACAGTTCTGTCTGGTTCTCAATAAACTCAATACAGTTTGACAAATATTGTAGCTATTTGACAACATAATGTACTTTTGAGGCTTTTATAGGTGAGAATGTAGTTGTTTAGACTGCAACTATCCAGTTTTTTCTATAAGGATAGTGTATATTTTAAATATTTTAAATTTCAGAGATACAGTGTTGTTCACAAGATGGCGACACAGACTGAATAATAAGTCCTTAGAGGAGAAAAATTTTACACTACATCTGATCAAATTATTATAAAACTGGTAAGTGATTTTCTAAGTCGATCTCTCTCTTTTGTATGTTGTAGTGCTGTATTTATACCATAGTAATTGTAGTGTGTTGAGTGTGAGATGGGACTTATATACATATCAGGAATGCATGTATTTTGTGTTGGCCACTCTTTGTATAACCCTGTTATTTTTTTGGTTGGTCATCTGTTTGTCTTAATGAGTATCCGGTTTTCGATACTGCAGACTAGTTCAGTAAAAGGAAAGAAAGAAGAAATGCCCACATGTGTTTAGCGTTTTATCTGTAAAAATTTGTAATCTGGTAGTGTTTGCGCTTCTTTGGCTTTTTCTGAGTTAATTAGTGTGATCTCCCTATTGCAACAGAGAAATTTTTCATGCCGTTCAGCCTTATAATCTTAAAATGTCAGCAAAATCACCTGTTTTGTCATCACTTTAGGCATTACGCTAGAGAATCATTCATATACTAGCTCTACAGTGACGTTGCTGAAGTAGCAACGGTTTCTGATGTTCTGACGTCAGCTACAGATGTGAATGAATGGCGGAAGAAAGTAGTTCCTCATACAAAAGGGTTTTTAGACTTTCCATGTTTGGTTTTCCTTTTTATTTACACGATTATGCAGTTGAATTGTTGTATAAACCCAATATCACACTCACAGCAGTGCGACATGGCTGTATATTGTCATTGGTGGGGCACTTAGGCACGCCTCCCACCAGTGCCGATATACAGCCATATCACACTGCTGCGAGTGTGATATTGCTCATATGATGTATGTCAAATGAAAAGCATGCTGGCTGTGGATGGCAACTTAAAAAAATGCTGGGAAAGATTTAAAGGTTTAACACATCTATTAAAAAAAAAATTAATTATAATAGCAAATTTACGCATTTAGTAATACTATGTATGATACATGAATATTTTAACATAGTCACAGTGCACATTAGTGTTATGGTGTTACCATCTAATAACATCAATGTACCACGGTACCGCCAACATATCTTCTGTATAGAAGGCTTAGAAATGAAAGTGGTAGTCATAAAATAAAATATAAAAAAGTGCACTTATTTTATGTCACTTACTTTATTTTCTGTTCTTTTTTTTATAAATGGAAAGTCTTTGGAGTGACAGCAATACCAGCATATTGTGTGTGTGTATTTGTGAGCTTGTAATGGGAAAATGTGCTTCTTACTGTGGAGGCGTATTTACAGTAGTGTTTATGTAGGGGTGTATATGTATATACTTGAGCCTCATGAGTAACGCAGCTGTATTCTCTGAGCACGCACACATTTGCATGGCTGAGTCAGCATGCTTGCTTGCATCATAAATTCCCCGCACTGTCATTGGTCGCCGATATGACTCACAGCTTGGCTGCGTGGGAGGCACACAATACCTGCGGACTTCAACACACTTGAATGTGTGTGAGAGTGTGGAGTTACCTCTGGGGGTTTGTGCGCTGGTTCGCTTTCCCAGACAGTGAGTGGGTGATGGCCTTTGGGAAAAGATGGGAGCTGTACCTTAGAAGCAAAGGGTGCAGTGAATGAGTCACACTGGCACTTCAGGACTCCCCCACAATTCCTTAGTCGCCCATTACACTCCATTCAACACTCAGTTGGATTAACTGTGTTAATAGCATGGGCTTCTCACACTGTATTATGTAATGATGAACTAATTGAAATTGTTTGATTTAGGATCAGAGATGATTCTATAATTTTTTTATGTTATTATTTCTCTATTGGAGTATTTTACTATGTTACATGGAGTGGTATGACTTTAAGGACTGAATGAAAAAATATACTGGAGTGATACATTCCTTAAAGCCCCTATAATAAGTTTTTGAAAATGACCAGTGTGTAACAGCACTAAGTGAATGAAAACATCCAGCTGAGGTTTAAATCTGAAAGTGCACTGTGTTTAAAACTATTCATTCTTTAACAAAATAGTCGACTCAGAGTCAAATAAATGAATGGTGTTGTCTATATATTTTTTGCTTGAATGCATCAACGTCGATACAGTACATCACCAAATATGAAGTGCCGGATCCGATAAAATGTGAACGCCCCATTCCCTTCAGATACTAGTGGAGCTGATCATGACATGAAAATGACGATCACTGACAGATGGAGATTTGGCTGTGGGGAATAAAGGGTTAAAGATCATTTTCACGATGTGTGAATTAATGTCTATTATAGATCAGTGCTTGTACTGTATCTCTCAGGTTAAACCTGTATGGAGCTATTCACATATTGCGTCCAAAGCCACATTACAAATGCAATGCGTGCTTCTTCCTTTATCGATTTAAATGCATTTCTGAACTTGCGATACTCTGCCGTTTGTCTTTGCTATGGCCACCATCAGCTGTTCCTACACATATGTGGCCCAGTCAATTTTCAAAATAGTTCAACTTTTGCCACTGTGTGGATTAATGGTGATTGTGTGTCATTGTTATTATTTGGGGTTAGGTTTAAGAGTAGAGGAATATGCTGGTGTTTAACTGCATTGCTTTAATTCATTCCTGCATTGGGCTCTCTCACACTCTCTGCTATCTCATAGACGTGGTGGGCATTTCTCGCTGTCTCGCGCTGAACCCAGTCGACCAATCACAGCAGATTGCCCTCACACAAAGGAGAGGTTTGGGAACAATTGAATCGCTGAACGAATCATATGGGAGTTGTTGGGATCATTAGGTAAAAATAAATACATATTATAAGATAATAAAAGTGTTTTTTGACCTTGCATGCATATTAGCCGGTTGTTGAAGACCCCCAAAACCAAAATATGACCTTTTAGAATGCAAAATAGGGGTTCTTTAATTTGTTAGAAATATGCTTAATACATATTTTATTCAGTAAAAAAAATTTGGTTCAAAGTGGCATCAATATACAAATGATATACTTTCAGCTAAATACAATATACAATTTTTTTTTTTTTTTTACACATCTTCTCTGAAGTTGAGTTTATTGCCACTGGTGTGTCTTTAAACATTTATGCAATTCTTAATTTAACATCACATCCACAGGTATATGTTATAATTACATTTTCTAATTAAATAAGCATCAGGATAATTTCCTGAAGCATACATAAATAACCCAAGACCTGCTGCTGTTTTTAACAACTTTTAAAAGGCTACAATTTTGCCTTTTATACAAGACGCACAATAAGTATTTTGTGTTTCCAGAGTGTGTATGTGAAGTTTCTGGTCAAAGTACCATCAGATCATATAATATATTCTGTTGAAAATGTCAGTTTTGGGGTTAGAGGGAATTGTTTCTGTTTTGCTGGTTCTCTCTGCTCACTCTTCAGACATTACGCTTCAAGGATAACCAAGGTCGGATGTCAGGATAAACACAGAACAATGACAGACAGCAACTCAGACGTTATGAAGCATAGAGCCTTTCACAAATGCCAAAGTTAAGGCTGAACCAGGAATTTTCCCCATGTTTATTTTATGTAGTTTTTGTCGAGTTTATTCAGCCTTCCTAGCGGCAACAATGAATGTCGTTACAGCATTCACTGCACGCGCACACACAAACACACACACACACACACACACACACACACACACACACAAACACACACAAACACAAACACAAACACACATGCATTTAACAAGTTTTGCTTTTTTTGCATATGTACTCATGACAAATGTGCCAGGATACTCTTCAAACAGGTAAATATGCTGCAAAATAAACTTGATTTAACATCCACAAACCAGGACTCCTGTTGTGTGATTAAAGCATCCTTAATTATAGTTGTGTACTGACATGTAGCTGTGGTTATTATAGCAGTTATGAAACACATAGCTCAAAACGGTTAGTTTAAAATGCTTTAAAAAACACAAAGTGTACCACTTACTAATAGTGATGGGAAGTTCGGATCATTTTACTGACTCAGACCTCAGACTCAGTCTCGTTCAACGAATTTTTTTTTCGAGTCATTTCATTCAATTTGCCTAAAATATTATTAAAATGTTACGAATTGCTACAACTACACCAATCTACAACTACACCAAACGTTGATCACACTACAAACAAGTCATAACTAGGATGTCATAGGAAAGAGAAAATAATCATTTATTGTTTATCTGGTCTTTTGTTTATGATTATGTCAGCTCACCTCTTCTGACAAGTCTTCAATTTTGAGTAGTTTGTCCACGTCACATAGACAGTCCAATATAAGCTTAACCAATGGACACAGTCTCAGCCGAAGGAGCCATAATTAGTTCACCTTTTGAGTCTTCTGGTTTTTGAATTGATTGTTCATCACGTGACAGCATGTAAAGAGAGATGACTCAAACCCGAGGACTCGAGAAATGTACGGATCAAATCTTATTCCGGCTCTAAATGCATATGATTGACTTCTATCTTTCATGTGATATAAGAACGACTCAAACTGAAGCCTTTCACCTGATGAACGAACGACTCAAACTTCTGCCTTTCACCTGATGAACGAACGACTTATAGACCAATAGAAGACTCAACCAATAGAAGACTCGAAAAAGAAACTAATCTTCTACTCCACCTGCACAAAATGAACAATTCACTCCATGAGAGGACTCATCGTTCTTGAGTCATACAAAAGATTCATTCAAAATGAACAAATCAATTAAAAAATGACCCATTACTACTTACTAAGTGCAGTTAAATTATTGATAGTTGAAACTGATCTTTTATTTCCAGTTTCTTTGCAAACCGTGTCTTGTGAACATGGTTATAGACTTTAATACTGAGACATAACAATACAGGCCTGTCAGTCATTATTGGTGAGCAAGGAAAACTGCACTGCTATGTTACGGTGCAGTGGGCCACACAATCACTGGTATTTGGATCCTACTTTAACGTCAGGGCATTTTTGTTTTTAAAGGGTCTTGTTGTTTATATCACCTCCAATATGACACACAATACCTACACACAGTTCTGTCCAAACAACATCTAAAAGTAGATTTTGCATGATAGTTGTCATTGGAAAGGGACTAAGCAATCACAAATTGGTGTAAAAAAGTACAAAGCTACAAACATATTAAATGGGGTATGAGTACACATTTTGGCTTTCTGCTGAACACTACCTAAAAAGTGTCTAGTAACACCTCTATTTAGGATATTCCAGTGCTCTCTGTGAATCTGTAACTCTCCTCTTAAGGAAAAACTTGACCTTTAGTATCATGATGCATTCGACACTATAGATCATGATATTCCCCTAGATCACTTAAATTTGACAGGTGTCCAACTGTAAATGGACAACTTTCACAAGTCAGGCCAGTGAAGTATGGGACTCTTCAAGGATCAGTTTTAGGCCATTTGCTGTTTACAATATACATGCCCTAGGAGACAACATTAGATGCAGATAATAAACAATTATTTATTTCAACAAAACCTAATGAGAGGCTCGAACCAGCAACCTTCTTGCTGTGAGGCGACAGCACTACCTACTATATATATATATGGACACACAAAGTTATATATTATAACTTGAACTGATGTTGATATCAGTAAATAGTTATAATTTATTATTAACTAATACATTTGTAGCTACTGATAACCTGAACATTTTGGATTATGATTGTAATGCAATAATGTGCACATTTTGTAAAGCTGCATTAATTATTGTGAAACAATAATTACTGTGAAAAGCTCTATACTAAAAAACTTTAATTGAATGATCAAATCAACTCCAGTTGTATAAAAGTATTTTATTCTATTATTCTATAATCTATAATTACTATTATGCAATTTATAAAGTAATAACAAAATATAAATACTCATCACTTTAGATTAGGTCACAAAAATGCACAATGTTGTGTTAATAATGTTACGATACAGAGTAAGTCTATGCCTGAATAATAAGATGCACAATTACACAAATGCAAATTTTTAATAGTAATAACATAAACACTCATAGGACTGCAATGTGTTTATGTATATGTGCATATATTAAAAGGCACCAAGGTTACCCCTTTTTCCAGATTTAATATGTCTTTCTTGTCTCCTGAATATGTCAGTAAAATTATTCAAAACACCCATCAGATTTTTTATTATACCTTTTATAAGATTCTAATTTATACCTTTTTGAATCAGGTAGCGGTTTTGTTGTACTGCCCCTTTAAGCGTAGTCCTCCCCGCCCACCGTTTCTACGTGCCTTTTTGCATGCCTTAATATCCTCCCTCGGCTGATTCAGACAACAGACAGATATCACGTAGCGTTTGTGAGAAATACTACAGTAAGAACTTTACCAATCAGTATTTGATGCATTTGTTGAGTTACAACGATGGGTCACACACAATGTCGTTTCATAGTTACAAAGTTCACACACACATACGGTTATGGAAGCAGACGGACAAACAGGGTGAGTAAATGGTGAATGTTTATTATAACAGCGGAGCAACAGAAGGATATCAATTGGAAAGTGAATGACGTTCGGGTTGATCGAATAGTCCTTCTCTGGAGCAGGATGGATGACAGACACTGAGGGAGACCGAATGCACACACCAGAGGGCTTGCGGGGAAGACAGACTAACGAAACACACAACTCTGACAGGACACTGGTAACGCTTCACAAACTGGAAGTAAACAGAGAACAGGTAAGTATCAAATGACGAGTTTGAATAATAGTGAATACCAGGAGGGTACTCTCTACGAGTCCGCTTCGTAGAAACGAGCCCGGACAATGAGTGGTGTGAAGTGTGTGTTTTTGTAGTGTGCTAAAGTGATAGGGTGCAGCTGTGCATGAATAAAACTCAGGTGATGATGCTTGCTGTGTGAGATTGGTGGAAGAGCCTGGCCAATCCGTGACACATACACATACACACACACACACACACACACACACACACACACACACACACACAGACAGTGCGCGCGTTTAGCTTTGCACTCTTTTTGCACGCAAATGTGACAGGATACAGGTTAATATCCACTGCTGTATGAATATCTGTTACGTTATTGTACAAAATAAACCTGATTTAAATCGGGATTGAAGCATCTTCCTTTATAATTGTTCTGACACGCGGCTGTGCTGATGAAGTAAAGCTGAAGTAAATCGCTGTAATTTATTACACACATGCACTGTTTTAAAACATTTTAAACTTGTAAAACTCACTGTTGATCACATTTAATGATGATTGATGATCCTAGCAAACTGAACAGACCTTTTATTCCCGGTTGCTTTGCGCACATCCTGTCTTGTTGGTATGATTATACACGTGACTACCGGGACATGTTAATACGCAGCTGTCAATCAATTCGGTGAGCAGTGGGACCGCACTCCTACGTCAAGTTGCGGTCGGTCTGAAAACCACTCCAATATTGGTCCACTGTTTTTACGTTGTTAAATTTAAAAAAAAAAAAAAAAAAAGGACTGTGTGTGTTTATATCACCCCAATATGATGGTCTATACACTATACCTACACATATGTCTGTCCAAAAAGCTTGAAAAGTAGATTTTTCACTATAGGTGCCCTTTAAGACAACCCATGCAATTTAAATGATTAAGGTATATAGACAACAATGGATAATAATTACCACTGAATATAATATATGATGCAATTATAAATTCAAGAGCACAGCTTCACCTAATTAATTTTGGATTTGTTTAGTCTTATAATTTATAGTTTAAATAAAAACACCAACAATAAAGTCTGAACCTGAATGATACTGAGATTACAGCACTGAGCCTGTAGTCCACAAGCACAGCAGTGCTGATATACAGCCATATCACAGTGCTACTCATGTTCTATTGCTTATATTTATTATGATATATTTTGTGTTTTTACAGTTAAAACTGTGCAACTGGTTTTCATTTTCAGCAGTTACAGTTTGTGGTTTCACACAAAATAAGATTAACTGCTATATTTTTATATATATTTTTTTTGTTCATGTTTTTCTATTTTAAGAAACAATTAATTGTATTAAAGTGTTAAATTGTTAAATATTAATAAAAAAAAGTATAACTGCTTTCTTATTATATGTAGTTTCAAATTAAATTATTGCTCCAGTCATTATTGATTTTATTACTATTACCATTAAATATATTTTTATTATTAATACTGATAGTAGAAAATCTTAACTTAAAACAATTTAACTAAAAACAAGTTTCAAATGAGGTACAAGATGAGCAAAGTTTATCTGTGTGTTAACAGATACGAAGGAACACTGAAAGCGTCACTGTGACAGTACACCACCTCTTGTGTTGTTCATTCTCTGTTTGACGTAATGAGAAAGGCAGGAGGGACTTCAATCCTCCAATCACATCATCACACTGACCTTGCAGAAGTATTTTTAGTCAGCAATTTGGTCTTTCTCTCCCTGCATTCGTTTTATGTTCTGCACAGTTTTCCACTCACACAAGAGAGACAGAATAACTAAATAGGGAGGAAGAAAAAGTAAACCTGAATTCTGTCATTTACTCACTTTCATATATTTTTAAATCCACATAACACTTTTTTTTCCATTAAACACAAAATGTGAAGTTTTGAAAAAGTTAACAATTAAATCTTTTCATATTGTTGGAGTTCTCAGAGAGTGAGAGCTCAATAAATACTGTGGTTTTTCTAGTGTACACTTTTTTCCCCATGAAGTATGTTATGAAGTAAGTATGCATACCAAGCATGCTTTTGTTAAATGAGCTTTAATAGTACAAGTTCCCTTTCTTTAAGCTCACCCAAAACTGTTTAAGATGTAGATATTTATTTATTTTTCTTCAGGAGAACTGTAAAATTGACACTTTTGTAACTTGACACTTTTGTTTACACTTTTGTAAATACTTTAGTTAGGTTTCTGCTGTGTCCACCAGCTCAGACAAGTTGAAAAGTAAACATACAGCTTTTTTTTATAAACTTTCTCAGTAAAATTTAGACCACTGGGAAATTTTGCTAAAGTAAGTTATAGACTGTTCAATAAGACCCTAAAGAATCATATCAACTTGTGTTAAATAAAAAAGAAAACTTGATGTCAGCTTTAAAGCAGAATTTTGCTGAAAAGATGGTCTTTGATGATTTATTAAATGCAAGGTTATATGAAGCAGTATGATCTTTCTGTGAAGAACCTGAGCATTATTTATAATCTCACTCACTTACTCATTCATTCACTCACTCCTTCACTTTCCTACAGCTTTATCAGGGGTCACCACAGCAGAACGAACCTCCACAAATGGCCCATTTTCACTGAGTGGAACGGTACGTTATGCATTTATGGCCGTTTCCACTGTCAAAAGATACCTTGTGAAGTGTAGTTTTTCTGTAATTGGTAACATATCAGAGACTGTAAGTGGCTGTATGTGTTCATATATGCTGCATTTATTTATTTATTTATTATATAATTCAAGACGTTCAGGCTACTTCGCACCTCCGTTGATCTGTAGTTATAATCAAATTATGTTCATAGAAAAATTATTACGAACATTTATACACAAGTATTTATGTGTATAAAGCATCTGTTTTGTGTGAAGTTCTTCTCGTATGATATGTGAACGATCCGTACAGATTTACTTTTGAGCGTCGACTGAAACTTTTTGTCGTACACCACGCCCTCCAAAAGGGTACCCTTTAGGCAGTGGAAATGCAAGCCTGATAAAGGTGACCAGTACCGTACCATACTGTACCAATCAGCAGAAACGGGCCATTAGCCACCATGCCACCCTATTTACAACCTATTTACAATAACATTAGCCAGCTGAAAAAAAAGGATGTTGGTAACTTTTCAATGACATTAAAGTCTAATACTTTTATATTAGACTTTTGTTTAATAATTTATTGTTTTATAATCACTTTATACATAATCAGGAATGTGGTTAAAAAGCACAGCCTTAAATAATAGAAATTTTGATGTCAACTATCCGCTTGTTAAGTGCGAAACGGCTTCCGGGTCCAATCACTCTATCAAACTAAATAGGGAGACTCATCAAATGGTAATAATAAACATTTACAAAGTGCTGTAATAATTCGAAAATCACGATCGCAATGTATATATATATATATATATATATATATATATAAATATATATATATATATATATCCATGCCTAATACCTAATATCCGATGACCAGAAAGTGATTAATATTATATAAGTTGTAAAACATTTGGTATTTGTAATGCAGCAAGTCCAGAGACTGTGTACACCATGATTTTATATAAAATTCACTTTAATGTGTGATATGACTAAAAAATGGCCATAAACTAATATTTTCTCAATTCAAATGGGTAGCGGCTTGGACCCGGGAACAGTATTCCAATGTCAGAGATACGTCACTACTTAACACGTGGATACGTACATTTGAGGTTATTGACATGGCCAAAAATGTTATAGGCTTATTCTGAAAACGTAGCCCTACATACATTTCTGGAGATTGTGAATTGTGTAGCCAGAAGTACGTACGTCTTTAAAACTAACAATAGGGGGTGGTATGATGCTGTTGCTTTGCACTAGCAGCTGACCGCTTATCTCCATGTGGACAGCTTTTCCGCTCTTATCAGTTTGTCCTGTGGCTCGCAGCCCACGTCGGCAGACTTTACATGCAGAGAGGAGTTAATCGTGATGATGAGGTTGAAGTCTGGTAAGCAGGTAAGACAAAAACAAAAGCCAAAAAATAAAATAGACAAGTAAATAACAGAGTGAGAATGTGGTAAATTCTGAAAACGCAGTAAAAAGCAGGGGGCTTTTCTTTTTCTGGCCTGCTGTTAAAAACACTGTTAGTTCGGTTTAGGGAAGTTTTTTTTTTCAATTCAATTCACCTTTATTTGTATAGCGCTTATACAATGTAGATTGTGTCAAAGCAGCTTCACATAAAAGGTCATAGTAAATAGGAACAGTGTAGTTCAGTTTGTAGTGTTTAAGTTTAGTTCAGTTTAGCTCAGTTCAGTGTGGTTTAATAATCACTACCGAGAGTCCAAATATTGAAGAGCAAATGCAACGATGCGCAGCTCTATAGATCCCAAACCATGCAAGCCAGTGGCGACAGCGGAGAGGGAAAAAAAAAACTTCACTAAATGGCGGAAGTGAAGAAAAAAAACCTTGAGAGAAACCAGGCTCAGTTGGGCACGATCATTTTAATTTCTCCGCTGGCCAAACGTCTTGTGCAGAGCTGCAGTCTCAGTGGCGGAGGCTGGAAGCTGGCCTCAGCGAAGACTCATCTGTCTCTGGAGCGTCACAGGAATCAGTCTCATGTTCTCCACTCTTCCATGACCACCACAGTAGCTGCTCAGGATACGGCCTGGTCCAGGATATGGAAACCTTGGGATCATCTCGCCGTTGGTCTTGGATCGAATCAGTGACTCTGCATAGTCTGAGGGCCTCGAAGTGGGTGGTCGCTGGTCAATCTGTGCTTCTTTAAAGCACTATCGGTTGTGTTTAGTGAAGGGGGTTGGTGGGGGGATCAGTCAGCCTCTGGTGGATTTGCAAAAACAAAAACTGTAAAAAAAAAAAAAAACGTACCTCCTCCGATGTATTTTGCACTTTCCAGAAATGTATATAGCAGTACGTTTTCAAAATGAGCCTGGGTTGAAAAACGTACAAAGATTCACGTTCAATCAGGGCCAGGACAACTCACAGACAGGCCTGGACAACTCACCAGATGTAGGACATTCAGTTCAAAACAGGGGTCCAAAACAGGTTTTTTAAATAAATTTTAAGAAAGTAGGTTTACATTGACATCATGAATATCGATAATTTTCTTAGCACCTCTACACATTTAGTCATTATGTTTTTTGTTCATTAATTTGTGCATTGTCTGTAAATCATCTGCAGATTTTACACACCCAATTGACAAATTTCCAATTCTTGGTAAATCTGGCCTATGATGCACAGCACATAATGCTGAAAAATTTTGAAGGCAGCAAGTATAGACTGACATCTTGACAGCTGATAGTTCACCAAAGATGGCTTGTCAAATACAGTAACCATGCATATTTCTGTTGCAGGTTCATTTAGCTCTACTATAATTTATTATGCACACAGGACAGTCTGACGGTGCTTTGCTGGATTCTAATTTTAAATGCTTTCATTGTGAGATATTATGCCCCTTGAATGATCTCATCCATCATCGACTTTTGTCTCCTACACAAGGCTATAAAGGTGTGAATAATGAACCTGCCCACATCAGCCAATGACACACGGCTCAACTCTCCAAAACATCAGCCACTTCCTCTTGTCTGATTAACAAAGTATTTTAGTTTAAGGGAAGTGCTTGTATAATAGTCACTGTGCAAAAGCAAAAAATATACTCAGTGAGTCAGTGATTGTATTTATCTGGAAACTCTCTAACAGCCTTGTTTTGAGACTAACTGAATATTTGAGATTGGCTGAACTCACACGGGCATGCATTGACTTCACAAGTCTTGTAACACATACCTGCTCAATTTTACAGGCAAACAAAAATCCAGTTTACACCAGTTTGACATGTCAAGACAGCAAGATCATTCAGCTGACAGTAAAATAGGCTGGCCGAAAAAATAGTCATGAAACAACAACACCTTAAAACATTAACAGCATACCTCCTTATTTTATTTATTTGTTGGCCATTATTGGACAATTATTATTTTTTTATTCATCGGATGCACATAATGTATTTTGGTAACACTTTACTATACTCAAGCTATGATAATCCTTTTCAAAGAAACCAAAGACCTGTATTCCAAAGACAGGTTGGAGATTGTACTGATAATTAGATTGTAGTTTTTAATAAAGCAAAAATAGAAGGCAAAATCCATAATCTTCTAAAATGGCTTTATAATTGTTTGTGTAGGCCACCTTCCACTTGTCTGTTTGGGTACTGATCTAAAAATGGTGTTACGCACATCTCAGATATCTGGGAAACACTTGCAGAAACAGTTCTCAGCATATTTCAACACTTCTCCTGTTGATCAAGATATAACTGTATTGTGTCTAACCAGGGGTGCAAGTATGATGATGATGATGATTCTGATGACTCCAGAATCATAAGGTTATTGGTATTTTAAGGGAATTGGTCGATTCTGAGCTTTACAGGACCTACCTGAAAAAGTGATTTTCCATTTACAAATTACACTTTTTCTCCCTCTGGAGCTAGAGCTGGTGAAAGGGTCCTTCTGAAATTATATTGCGGCTGACCCAGAGTTCAAGAGGGTGAATATTGCAACAGTCAATCACAAACAGTAAGGTTTAAAAATGTGGTGAGCGGTGTTGAATGATAACTTTGAGTATGAACAGAACTTGCCAGGATAATGAGGATGAATGGGCCATGCAGAAATAATATGTCCCCATACAGCACATCATGGACATACTGGAAAATAAGATATTGGTTCAGTCATCATCTGTGTCTGGTTCTGGAGTGCTGGCAAACTCTTGCTGGAGATGTTACTAAGACTGCTAGCCCTGTTGATCTTCTGTAGAATTATGCAGGTGGATAACTGTTTAGAGCAATGAATTGGGGCAAGTGTTGTTTCCCCCCTTTTCATTTTTTGTTTCTTAGATTTTTTTAATTTATTTATTTATTTAGATATTTAAGCAGCTACATTAAAACAATATTTGAATTTGATAGCCACAGACATATAAGGTTTTATATTCTTGAACCAGAACTTTGCAATGCAATTGCTTGTAAAAAGGTTACAAAAATTAAAATTTGAAAAGAAGTGTACAGGTTCTTGCTTTAAATGACTTCAGCACATCTACTGCCACAGGACATCACCAGTCTCTCACACTGCTTTTGTGGACTGAATTTCTTAGCTATAACTTTGTCTCCAATGATTATCCAGAGATTATCAATCAGGTATAGATCAGGACTCATGGTTGGCCGTTCCATCATTTCAGTGTTTTCAACTTTAAAGTGTCACAAAACACCAAAACACTTTTTTTGAGATGTTGTCAATCATATATATGTCCCACGTTCACATATATTTCACCAATACACATATAGTTCACAAAAAAGTTATTTTGACCAAATTCGTTCTTCTGGTTTGAAAAGAAATTTTGAAGCTACATCATGGTCATAGCGTGTAGACTGGATGTCTGTACCGGCCGGTACAATGTAACGTCTTCGAGCTTTCAGCATTAATTCTAAAGAAAGACTTGGTTTGAACCAATCAGCGCGCTCTATTATGAATGAGGTGCAACCTCATTAATATGCATGATAGCTTCGAAGACTGTTTTTACCTGTTACAGTGTTCAGACGGCAGAGAGAAGCCACGTTGTGTTGGCAACCATAATTAAAACAAGTGGAAGAAGAAGAATTGTTTGAAGACATGGGTCGTCAGTGTTGTGTTTATAAATGTGCTACAATGAAGATTTTGTTTCCATTTCCCCGTTATGAGAGCACAGCTGGACTCATGTATGGATTACAGTGGTCTGCTAACATGCGACAAAAATATGTTGGTAAGGAACATTTTTTACCCGAGAGCTTTTCACATCTGGAAATAGTGAAATCGGGATTTGCCTCCCCTCTCCTTTTAGAAAAGATGCAGCTCCAGTTTGTATTGATTTTCCAGTCTCTACGGATTTGGTAAGTGTGTGATCAATGTGCTTTTTGTATGTTTGTTCAGATGGCAAAGTTAGTTTGTGTTGTCAGCAGTTCTCTTGCAGCTTTTTAAGACATACCTTAGTCAAAATGATTACAGTAAGTTACATAAAGTTTAAAGTACGTTAATATCATTACATTATTATGGACAAAAAGATCCGCTGTTAATGCTGCTCTCTGAATGTAAACATGTAAACACCTTAATCAAACTATTACCGCCGCGTAGGATTTTCATCGCATTTTGTGACAGGATAGTCTATACACCACGTCTGTGTTTCTACCAAGAAATGCGGATGGTTTTTTTCCCCCATATGGTGTGCGGTATCAAATTCCATTAAAATAACACTCTTCCAGCAGTTCCTTGCATCCAATGTCTCGTTTGTCACAAGGGGTATGCATGAAATGTTTCTGAATGAAAGTGAAAGTGCCAAACTGCTGTTATAGTTCACAAATTAAGAATGAAATACTTGAAATTACATGAAACTCCAGAGGAAATGTGGATAGCGCGGTGTCGAATTATGTGCAATAACATGTAAAACAGGATCATGAAAGGATCATTCAAAATGCAACTCATGTAAACACTTTAATCATAGTATTGTTTTATTCACATTAAGGCAAATAATTCCATTACTGATGTCCATGTAAACGTAGTCACTGTCTGACTCTGTGTCTGTGTTGCCGGTGTGAAAATCAGCTGTAGTTCACTTAATGAAACTCCCCCTTTCATGCAAACCCTTCCCTCTTTCATCACTCGACACTCACACCTAAACAAAGATGAACTCACCAACTTTCCTGACTTTTTTCTAACTAGAGGTGTGAAAACACCCTGCTGAGACAGAGGGGTTTCGTGGCCCTTTAAACAACTGCTTTTCTCATTTTAACTGTCACACCAGGCTCAGTGTCCTGCATAAAATTGCTGGTAAGGAATTGTATGTGGTTGAAGGAGCTTCTGATAAACATTTGCATCAATTCTGCCATATTGCCATGTAAGAGACCCAACTAATGCTGGAAGAAAGCATTGCCCAAATACATTTTTCTGACTTCTTTACACACTTTTGGTTCAGTCATGTGTCCCATTGGACCCAGATAAGTTAAAATTGCTTTCATCATTAACATGAACTTTGAGCCAGTTCTATATCCACACAGCATGAGACTTAGCAAAGGTTACTTTAGCCTTTTGAGGTAACACTTTATTTTGATGGTCTGTTTGAGTATTAGTAGACTGTCTTCTTAATATCTGTTGATACTGCTACTTCAACAGACATTTATAACTGACTATAATAAACTTTGCAAGTACGTCAACTTACACTAACCCTAACCCCAACCCTAACCCGACCTAACAGTCTACTTATAATTAGAATTAGTTGGCATGTAGATAGAATGTAACTTAAATTCAACAAACGGACCATCAAAATAAAGTGTGACCCCTTTTGATTCTTCTCCTAATGAGAGATTTAGTCACTAAGGCCCCGTTTACACTAGTACGTTTTAGTTTTAAAACAGTGTTTTAGAATGAAAACGATCCGTGTCAACACTAGCATTTCTGAACTACTCTTCGTCCACATTTCACCGCTGGAAACGCACATCACATGACCACAAACACACACTCTATGGCATGCACTGCAGCGTGCTTTGAGCACATACCCATATGAGAGCTGTGCACGTCGGACTGTTCATCAAGGATCTACCGCTGGATCTAATCTCACTATATTTGTTAAACGTGATATTTAATTCATCTTGTTGTCTCTATCTAACAACATACTTAGGTCTTTTGAATCTATTACTTGTTCTCAGGTAACGTGTTCTGACTGAGCGCAAAGATTAGTTAGGATTATATAATTATTAATGTAACCGCGTACACTGATTCTGCACATTTGACTGATTGCTTGCCTTTATTTTCTCTATTGTATAAACGTACTGTACATTATACTTTTATAATGGTCATTATTGATTATTAAAACTGATATTCAATGAAAGAGAGGGTATGTTTCGTATTTTCAATGAAAATAAAGGAGGCAGTAATGTTATCGGCTCCGTTTTGTTATAAATATGCATGAAGATGATGATCATATTATGCAGCTACACGATGCCTCAACATTTTGATGTCTGTTAAGCTGATAATATCAAAATGAAAATAGTCAGTTCCTCACATCATGTTTTCATTTTATTATTAAGATAACAACATAGCCAGGGTAATGTGAATGACTTTATAAAGTACACACTCGGGAGTTTGATTTCCATATTAAATGTGCGAAGTCTGAACTTACAAGGAGAGGATGCAAGACTAAACTGTGTGTAGGCTACTTAAAATTGAGGAAAAAGCCCCAATCAGATAGGGGAATGTCTGCAGCCACGCCTCCGTTTTCAGATGTCTCTGTTTTCCCCCATCCACACTGAGACGGAGCAGCAGAGTTTTAGAATGAAAACGACCTCTCCAGCGTTTTCAAAAGCACTCTGTTTTCGGGGCTCGAAAACTCCCGCGTAGTGTGGACGGATGGTGTAACCGTAGCAAAACGTATGCGTTTTAAACGAAAATGCATTAGTGTGAACGGGGCCTAAGACTGGACTTTTATTCCAGCTTATCTTAAACATTGAGACACTGTAAACACCGACAGATCCTTACCCTGTTCCTTACCTAATTTTCAAGCAAATCCAGCTGAAGTATTGAACTGATTGCCCATTGAGGTGCAAAGATACACAAGAATTAAAGAGTACATGGTAGTGATGTTGCTGCTCAAGTGATTGATAATGCTTTCTAAGCAAAGAGTGGATTTACTTCAATATCACAACCAAAATTAGGGACACAACATAAACACACAGCAAATTCTAAATGCACATCAGACATCAGAGCTGTGAAAACAAGCCCGCAAACTCCTAACCACAAAGAGCTAATTGTCACTTTCCTTCAAGCACTCTTTACTAAAAAGATTACAGTGCTATCTTCTGGCCTGGAATATGAGAAAAACGATTCCTTTTTTGACTACAGCGTTGTTATGTAAATGCAGCCTTAGTCACTTTAGAATGGCTCACCATCTTGCATCTCGCAGTCAGAGGTGGGTAGAGTATCCAAAATCTATACTTAAGTAAAAGTACAAGTACTTGCATAAATTTTTACCCAACAAATTAGCAGATTACAGATTCTGGAATTTTTTTTCACAGTATTTCCTATATTTTTCCTTCTGGTGAACATCTTACTTGTTTTATATCAGCTAGAATAAAAGTAGTTTTTAATGTTTTAAAACCATTTTAAGGTCAGCATTATTAGGCCACTTAAGGAATGATTTGTCAATTACCTTACCTTGCCGAATTAATTTGGTTAAGCCTTTAAATGTCACTTTGACTTATAATTTCAAGCTGAATACTAGTATCTTGAAAAATATCTAGTCAAATATTATGTGCTGTCATCATGGCAAAGATAAAAGGAATCAGTTATAAGAAATTAGTTATTAAAACTATAGAAATGTGCTGATGAAATCTTTCTGTTAAACAGAAATTGGGCAAAAATACAGGGGGGGCTAATAATTCTGACTTTATTTATTAATTTTTTTAAATTCTTTAGTTATCCCATACCATTAATAAGGTTCAAATTGGTATAATTTTAACATTTACCATTATGTGTTTTTTCAGGTTGGAGCTGTAATTTATGTATATGTTAAAATGTCAGTTTGATGTACAGCGTGCATCGCATTACCAAACTATTCTTATTGACGTCTTGGAGTGAAAACATAGAACTTAAGGCCAAGAGGTGACCTGGTCTGATAAATTCACTGTACAGACAGCGTGACCGTCCTTCTCGGAACCGCAGATATAAAAACGCACATCTTCCTCAACGTCTTCCTCCCCAACACAGGCGCGCGCGCTCTAACCGAAAGTGGGGGACGCATCTATATAGCAACCTCTCGTGACGCAACCTCTCCAATGCGGCCCCTCACGATATTTGCAAACAAGTCGTATGAAAAATATTTATTATCATCTGACAGTAACGGAGGAACATCGCCAAATATAGCAAAGTAAAAGTAATGAGTTTCTTTAATAATTTACTTGAGTAAGAGTAAAAGTACACATCTTTAAATGTACTCAAAAAGTACACGTTACCCTATAATTTTACTCAAGTACATGTAACAAAGAAAATGTAATTCGTTACTACCTACCTCTGCTCATCGTCAAGAAAAGTGAAACACTTAGGGTGTACTCACACTAGACTAGTCAAACCCTGCCTGGGCATGTGGTTTGGTTGAACTTTGGGCATGGTATACTTGTAGTATGAGTGCACCATAAACATTATGTTTTGCTAGTAATTATGTGTATTGAATTATCTGATGATTATCTTACAACTCTTCGATAATTTTAAGTATTATCCTAACGTTTAAGTCTGTTTAGGAGAGTGTGTCAACCACTTGTGATTTGTCAAGCCCACTCATCTGTGTGAAGCACATACAAATCACAATGTTTTTTATGAATATGAAGTCTTGAAAAGAGTGCCTTTTGCATAGAAGAGTCTCAGCTGCTCAAGTAGGGTTAGGCAAGACATTTCACCACAAAGTGACATTTGGTAGCCGAGTGCAGGTTCCTGCAAGGCTCATAAGCCTGAGCCTACTGTGCTTAAGTAAAAGGGTGCAGAACCAACAGTTGTTTTTGTAGGATAGTGAAAGTGCCTTTGAGGGGCAGTTGCAGCAATGTGGTCTATAAATTTCAGTAGGTTCCTCACTGTTCTGAAAGGAGGTATTTTCAAGGTTCCCGTTATTGGAGAGATTGAGTTAAAGGTGATGGTCTTTCATTCAGCTGGAGATATCCTTCAGATATGCTGATATTCAGGCAGCAATCATTGGATAGTCCAGTTGGAAAGAGAAGTAGGTTTGGGTATCATCCGCATACTAGTGTTAGGGAAATCCAGGAAAAAAGAAGCAGTCCAAGAACAGTCTTGAGGCATCCCAGTGGCAAGATGGTGCAGGTCAGATACATCAACCTTGACCTGAAAAGATGTTTCTAAGAGGTAAGAGCTGAACCACTGTTGAGTGTGTTTTCTGAGATTTCCAATGTCTTGAGGGTTGCCAAGAGAATTATCAAAAGCAGCAGACACATCTAACAAGATGAGCACTGGTGATTTGTATGCAGCTTTTAGGTAAAGGTCTAGAGTGAAAAGATGTTGATTCTCATATAAGACATCTTATTCTCAGGTCATATTAACATTCAAAGATTCTATTGATAGTTTAGAATTTAGCTTTGAATGTCTGTCATCATATTTGAAGAAGTCATTAACCTAAAAATACAGTATTTTTGTAATGCAGCATATAAAATAAATGTTAAAAGTTATTTTAAAAGTTACTAAACCGCCTGCAAAGGTTTCACTTTCGCACCTCACTTTCTCTTCAAAGTTAAGTTTTCACATCGAAAAATATGGTTATGTTAGCAGAAAGCTGCTAAGCAACAGAGGCATGCATATTCAAAGGCAAGGAGAAAAGTAGCAGACAGTTAAAATGCATATGCCTATTTTGGCCACTAGGGTAATTCAAGGTAGAAATACTCAAAACTGTGTTTTGTAATTTTAATAAAATAACAATCGTATAAAGAAATATACAGACATTTAAGAAAAGTCAGATTATTATTGTCAGGATTATTGTTTTGGTGGCAGAGTCCAGACACTAGTCCTGTCTTGTCTAGTGTGTCCGGCAAGACACTTCTGTCTGCAGTGTGCTGTTTCATTCTCAGCATCTCAGTCTAGTTGGCTTCAGTTTCGGTTGGCTCTGGGATGGTACATGCATGTTGCATGTATGAGTGCACAGTAAGTGTTTTCATTTATCGTGGGCTTGTGTCTTATGTTCAGTCTTCTGTTGGTGTGTTTATCATGTGTTCATGTTTAAATGCACTGCGTGCTTTAGTGTTCTGTTCATGTGAACATGTGGTTAAGGAATTCTCTCATTGCCTGCGTGTTCTAGTCCCGTTTCATGTGAGAACATGGCTTGTGTTGTTTCTTTGTGTTATGTGCTCTCCTGTCCATTGTCTAGTCTCACCCTCTTTGTTAACCCAATATTAGTTTATTAAGTTCACCTGTTTGTTTGTTTGTTAATTATTTCTTCTTTATATTCTCCTCATGTCTGCTGTCCTGTGGCAGTCTGCTGTTTTTATTGCCTTGTCTTCTTCCAGCCCTGATTCCTTCCAGTCAAGTTTATTTGTTTATTTGCTTTGTTAATGTTTTCCCTTTTAGTTTTTTTTTATTTTATTTTATTATTATTATTATTATTATATTTTATCGCTCCTTTCCATAAACCACAACCTTGACAATTAAAGATACTCTGAAGGTGAGAAACCTTGAAGAATATGAAACATGATTGGGTCCAGTTGACAAGTAGTAGGGTGACTGGATAAGATCAAATTGAAACATTTTTTTCAACTGAAATAGAAGGAAGCTAGAGAGTGTGTGGTTGTTCATGGGATGTTTGTTTATTTGTGTAGATAACAGCATTAATGGTTGCCATTTTTTTTGGTGACAAAATGTTGCAAAATCATTAGCTGCTATATCTAATGACAAGCAGGAGGAGGAAAACAGGGGAGGGAGGAGGATGTTTTGAGGAGTAGATGAGAGTTGGAAGACTTGTTATTGTATTATGATAGAAGAATGTTTTAGCATTAGATAGGCTACATTTGTAGTGAAAGTACACAGCAATGACTGGTATTTTTCTAAGTCAGTTGAATTTTTCATTTACACCATAAACTTTCTAAAGAGTTTTGACCGATGCTTTCTACAATACCCAACACACAACAAATACAGAAATGTGACAGAAGAAGAGCTGAGAAATAAGATTGGATACTCACGTGCTTTGTCTATGCTTGGTGGAGTCATGCAGGTAGAGTCACATATGGGCCTCTTATATGCCTCTTGACTAGTTACTGCATTCATTTAACAGGACATGCCTTCCTATTGCCAATTACAAACAGCTAAAGCACCCACTAAGCAGCACAAGAACAAATAAAAGTATAGGACTAGCCTATGAGGTCAACACTGTCCAAACACAGTTTGATATTTAACATGCAGATAATAACAAAAACAAATCAAACACTCACATTGAGCAGTCCTCTTCTGTGGCTATAATTATTCTTCTGATGAGAGCTAGTCTGCACTGGCTAAATGCTTAACAAATATATGAAGCGCCCCCTATAGGATGCGAGAACAAACAAGAGTATAGCATTATAATACAGTGATACTCTAAAGTGTCTAAGATGGTTGCTTTACAAATGCAGCTTTGTTTATTCATGTATATATTTGTTTACATTTTATTCTAAATGACGTGTAGATTTTTAAATAAAATCTGACTTACAAATGAAGATGTAACAGAAGCATTTTAAACATTATGTAGATGTAGAGAGAAAGTCTTAGCTAGTTTAACATTGTGTGATTTTTCTACATTTGTTTATTTATTATTATTTTGAGCAAAGAAGAAAGCAGGGTAAATTAACAGATAAAGAATAAATAGGGAGTGATATTGTAGGAGGAATAAGTGTTGATGAGCCAGTCTTCAATGATTTCTTAGGGTGCTTTCACACTCGGTTCAATTGCCTGTGTTTCAATGAACAAACCATCTTTTTGTCCTTCTGAACCCTGGGGTCCGTTCTTCGTACGTGGATTACTCAATTAGCTGGATTTGTTTATTGATGATTTGACACAATCCAGGATCGTTTCGTTCTTCAAAACTCTTCCGAGAGTTGTTGTCATAGCAACAGGTCTGGTAGCTCAAACAGGATTAGATCGAGTCAGTAATACTGTAAGTATGTACCAAATGCTGATATTTTCTTACAGTAGTAATCTATAGATTATTTACACTTGGAAAAAAAGTAAAATAGTAAAAAAAAAGTTTATATGCACACATTTATAATAATTAATAATATTAAATAATTAATAATATTTATGTTTATATACAAATAAGTTTAACAATATATATAAATAAAACTTAGTAAATAAAAGTACAAAAACTGGGTGGATCTCCCGAAGGAGATTAAAGAGAACATTTATTAATATGGATTTTTAGATACAAATACATACTATTTAATAGTACCAATCCAGCTCTTGTACAATTTCTGTAAGATAATAGACATGCACAACATTCAACTGTTTTTTGTTTGCTTGTTTAAAAAAGGAATAATAATTTATGCAGTTATGCATGTTTTGACAGCTAACATGACGGTGATTTGATGCTTTGCAAAAGTTGCAGACACCTTTACCAATATCAAAATGCTTTTTTGATGCAAAAATTAATTTAAATTCCTTACGTCGATTAAGAAACTAAAATAGGCCTAGGGTGTAAAGAAAATGTAAAACTAAATTTATTGCTAAATACTCTTGACACATGAAAGTAAGTATCATGGTTGATGATGCATGCGCTCTTTCTGTCATGTCACGTGGGATTGTTTTGTATTTCTGTTGTGTGTTGTGATCACGTGACTCACTACTAGGATCAGCTGATCTGGCTTCAGCCCATCTGTTGGCACTTAGCTTCTTCTATTTAAGAAGCGTTGTTACGTGCTTCATTGTCAGTTCGTTACACTTGTTTATGGTCTCTCTGTGTTTTGTCAGGAACCCTGATCTGTTACTCTCTTGGACTCTCGGTCATCTCCGATACGACTACTTCCTCTTCCGAGGCTGGATGTTTTTGTGTGGTTGCTCGCTGAGCATTCTGATTCATTCATTAAATTTTACTTGCAATTGGATCCATCCATGGATCCAGCAAGTCTCACACAAATCTCTGAGTTTTTAACACACAGTAGTGCTCGTATGGATCAGCAGGAGAAGATCATGACTACTACAAATCAGGCCGTCCAGAATCTGGTCACGCAGGTAGCCGCCCTTACCTCTCAGGTTCAGCTACTCGACGGTGAAGTCCTCGCTTCGGAGGCCATGCCCGCTCCACCTACGCCTGCAGTCGCGGAACCCTTAAATCCTCCATCTGAGCTTCGTCTTCCTCCACCGGCTTCATATTCAGGAGAACCCCTGATGTGTCACTCGTTCATCACAAAATGTTCATTATATATGGCATTACAGCCATCCCAGTTTTCCACCGAGAAAGCCAAAGTGGCTTTTGTTGTTAATCTCCTCTCTGGCAGGGCGGCCTTATGGGGGACCACGGTGTGGGATCAAAAGCTTCCTTGTTGCGAAGTCTTCACGGCCTTCACAGAGGAATTGAAGA
Organism: Danio aesculapii; assembly: GCF_903798145.1. Classification (NCBI taxonomy): domain Eukaryota; kingdom Metazoa; phylum Chordata; class Actinopteri; order Cypriniformes; family Danionidae; genus Danio; species Danio aesculapii. Next base: position 15,205,223 of record NC_079453.1, read on the forward strand.
AGGTGTTCGACCGGGCAGCTTCTGGAAGAGAGGCGGCACGCTTCCTGGCTGAGCTACGCCAGGGCACACGGAGCGTGGCCGATTACGCCATCGAGTTCCGCACACTTGCAGCTGATTGCGGTTGGAACACGGACGCTCAATGGGACATGTTTTTGCACAGTCTTTCGGATTATATCCTTGACGAGGTGTATACGTTAGACCTCCCTAAATGCCTGGATGGTCTCATCGATTTGGCTATCCGGGTGGACAATCGATTGGCTAGGAGGGAGCCACGCTATAGGCGGATGACGTCACACGGTCTCGGAGGGTTTCCGTCTCCTCCTCCCGGAACTGTGGAGGTGGTTCATTCTGATCCGGAGCCCATGCAAGTGGGTAGATCTCGTCTCTCTCTGCAGGAGAAGTTATGAAGACGATCAGAGGGTCTTTGTTTTTACTGCGGAGGGGCGGGGCACATTGTGGCTTCCTGTCCTTTAAAAGCCTCCACCCGTCAGTAGGTAAGAGGTTACTGACGGGTGCGATTAACTTAAAGGAATCCTCTGTTGCTGTCACTTCACTTCCTGTCACACTGTCTTGGGCTGCAATCACACAGAACTGTCAGGCTCTCGTGGATTCGGGAGCAGAGGGGAATTTTATGGACAGTTTTGCTTTTAAGCTAAGACTTCCCGTGATTCCCCTTACTCAGTCTATTTCTGTGCACGCTCTTTGTGGGCTTTCCCTTCCCTCTATCACTCACTCCACAGGTCCCATCAGACTGACAACATCAGGCAACCACTCTGAACTTATAACTTTTTTTTTAACAGACACCACTAATTCACCAGTGGTCCTTGGACATCCGTGGCTGGTTCTTCATAAGCCTCATATTAATTGGGGCCAGAATTCTGTTATGTCTTGGAGTGATCAGTGTCATGTATCTTGTCTCTCGTCTGCTCGTCCGGCAGTGTCTTGTTCTGTGTTTCAGGAGGAGCGCGTGGATCTGTCAAACGTGCCTAGTGAGTACCTCGACCTGAAGAGAGTGTTCAGTAAGTCTCAAGCTGCTTCTCTTCCTCCTCATCGTCCCTATGACTGTGCTATAGACTTAGTGTCAGCTACGTCTCCGCCTAAAGGCAAACTATACTCGCTTTCTGTTCCAGAGAGGGAGGCCATGGAGAAATATATTTCTGATTCTCTAGCGGCTAAGATCATCCGTCCCTCCTCATCACCGGCGGGAGCAGGATTTTTTTTCGTGAAGAAGAAGGATGGTTCTCTTCGCCCATGTATTGATTATCGGGGGCTGAACAACATCACGGTAAAGAATACTTATCCTTTGCCGCTGATGTCTTCAGCCTTTGAGGTTCTGCAGGGGGCATCTTTCATCACGAAATTAGATCTTCGCAATGCCTATCATTTGTTTTGCATCAAAGAGGGACATGAATGGAAGACTGCGTTTAATACCCCCAGGGGGCATTTTGAATATTGTGTTTTTCCTTTTGGACTTTCCAATGCCCCCGCGGTTTTCCAAGCACTCGTTAATGATGTGTTACGAGATATGATAGATCAGTTCATTTATGTCTACCTGGATGACATTCTGATATTTTCTCGTTCTCTCCAGGAACATGTGCAGCACGTCAGGCGAGTGCTTCAGAGGTTGCTAGAGAATGGGCTTTATGTCAAGGCGGAGAAATGCGTTTTTCATGCACAGTCTGTGCCTTTTCTGGGACACATTGTGGGGTTCGCATGGATCCAGAGAAGATTCAGGCTGTGGTGAATTGGCCAACTCCAGATTCCCGCAAGGCCCTGCAGAGGTTTCTGGGTTTTGCCAATTTTTACCGGCGTTTTATTCGCAATTTCAGCCAGCTCGCCGCGCCTCTGACGGCGTTAACCTCCTCCAAAACTCCGTTCAGGTGGCCGAGCGCAGCGCAAGCCGCGTTCACCAAATTGAAGTCTCGTTTTGTTTCCGCACCTATTCTCATAGCTACTGATCCTTCTTGGCAGTTTGTGGTGGAGGTTGACGCGTCGGAGGTGGGAGTGGGAGCCATCCTGTCCCAGCGATCCGCTTTGGATGGCAAGATGCATCCCTGTGCATTTTTTTCTCATCGTTTATCTGCCGCTGAACGAAATTATGACATTGGTAACAGGGAGCTGCTGGCAGTTAAGCTCGCGCTGGAAGAGTGGCGTCATTGGTTGGAGGGTTCGGGGGTTCCCTTTATTGTTTGGACCGATCACAAGAATCTCGAATACATAAAATCCGCCATACGCTTAAGTTCTAGGCAGGCTCGGTGGGCATTATTTTTCGGACGTTTCGATTTTACCATTTCTTATCGACCGGGTTTTAAGAACATCAAACCCGACGCGTTATCCCGTCTTTTCGATTTTTTCGACCGTAAATTGTCCCTCGAGCCCATTGTGCCACAGAAAATTTGTATTTCATCTGTAACATGGGAGATCGAGTCTAAGGTTCGCACTGCCTTGGATGGGGTAATGCCCCCGGCCAGGTGCCCACCGAGCCGCTTGTATGTGCCAGAGCAGATGCGGTCAGACTTCATTCGATGGGGACACTCTTCTAAAGTGGCTTGTCATCTGGGGGTGAGTCGTACTTTATTTCTGGTTAAACAACGATTCTGGTGGCCAGCTATGGCTCGTGATATACGGGACTTTGTTTTGGCTTGTTCTGTTTGTGCGATTTCTAAGACTTCCAATCGCCCCCCCCGCTGGGCTCCTTCAGCTGCTGTCTGTGCCATCGAGACCCTGGTCGCACATATCGCTAGATTTTGTCACTGGACTCCCGCCATCCTGTGGCAATACGGCAGTTTTGACCGTGGTGGATCAGTTTTCAAAGGCCACTCATTTTATTCCTTTGCCCAAATTACTCTCAGCCAGAGAGACAGCGGTTGCTGTCATTAAACACGTCTTCCGCTTACATGGCCTCCCGTCGGACGTGGTTTCTGACAGAGGACCTCAGTTTATCTCTAAATTTTGGAGAGAATTCTGTCGTTTATTGGGGGCCACTGTTAGTCCTTCTTCTGGTTTTCATCCTCAGAGTAATGGACAAACTGAAAGAGCCAACCAGGATCTTGAACGTATGTTACGATGTCTGGTATCTCAGAATCCCTCCTCCTGGAGTCAGCAGCTCTCATGGGTTGAGTACGCGCATAACTCATTACCAGTGTCTGCCATGGGCCTATCTCCATTTGAATGTAGTCTAGGTTACCAGCCACCTATTTTTTCCAGTCTGGAATCTGAAGTCGCGGTCCCCTCTGCCCACGCCTTTGTCCAGAGGTGCCGACGCACTTGGAACAGGGCCAGACAGACCCTTCTCCAAGTGGGTGCGCGCACCAAGGCTAAAGCCGATCGCCACTGGTCTAAGCCTCCTGTTTACGTAGTTGGTCAAAAAGTGTGGCTTTCATCTAAGAATATTCCTCTCCGTTCCGTCTGTAATAAGCTTGCTCCCAAATTTATCGGCCCGTTTACTGTCACTAAGATTATTAACCCAGTGGCAGTCCGCCTTAAACTTCCTGCCGCGTACAGGAGAATACATTCCGTATTTCATGTTTCTAAATTGAAGCCCGTTTTTCATACGGCTATTAACCCGCCCACTCCGGTCAACCCCCCATCCCCCCCCCCCCCCTACCCCCCCTTCATTCATTAAATTTTACTTGCAATTGATTTGGCTATCCGGGTGGACAATCGATTGGCTAGGAGGGAGCCACGCTATAGGCGGATGACGTCAGACTAGTGTGTTTCCTGAACGTTACAGTAAGGATGCAGCCCACAACAAATGTGAAAAGTTATTGCGTATCATATTTACCAAACCGTTTACTATGAATTTTATATAATTTTGCTCACATGGATAATTGAATATTAATCAGATGTGCCATCAGCCAATCGTTGCATTGCTGATCATGATTTCGAGTATCGATAGATCTGTCCTTCACAACACATGCAGCGATCTCAGATCAGTTCATCCAGACATTTTAATCTGATTCGCGAACTTGTTTGAAGAACCAAATTAGACAGAGATCAGTTATTAAGATTAAAAGATCCAGGAATATTTCGAATATTGGCTCATCTAAACTAACTTTTCATTTGAATAAAAGCCGAAATATTGACAGACAGGCAGACGAAGCAACTTCGTGGACTCTAAATCAGAGTATTGTCCAAGTGGACCAATTATGTCTCGTTTTACAAGAAGTAAATTAAGTCTCTGATATCCCTAGAGTGTGTAAGTTTCATCTTAAAATACCCCACAAATAACTCTTTGAAACTGTCCCATTTAGATTCAGAATTTTAGATTCAGGCTCCGTTTACACTGAAATATATGAAAATGAAAACGATCCATGTCCACACTGGTGTTTCGACTAGCATTTCCAAAAAGATTTCAAATACACTATACCGCACATCACGTGACCACACACACATTTTGGCATGCGCTGCAGCACACGTCTCAGCTCTTGAAGCTGAGTGCTTTGGTGCTTTAAGCACAAAACCCTAGGTGAGAGCAGTGCACGTCGTACAGTTCATTAGGGAACTACCACTGGGTCACTTTAGTTGTTAAACATAATATTTCATTCATCTAGTCTCTATCTAACAACTCTTCTGTATTTTAAATCTATTACTTGTTCTCAGGTAACATGTTTTGGCTGAGTGCAAAGATAAGTTAATAATGTATGCAACAACAATCGTCTTTGTTTTCTTATATTGTATAAACTTATTGTACCTTATACTTTTTATAATGGCCATTATTGATTATTAAAATATTGATATACAGCAAAAGAGACAGGGTATGTTTCATATTTTTCAAAGAAAATGAAAGGAGGCAGTTATGTTATAGGCTCCGTTTTGTTATAAATATGCATACAGTCAAGATGACAGTCATATAAATATATGGATACACAATGCCTCAACATTTTTGGTGTCTGTTAAGTTGTTAACATCAAAATGAAAATAGGCAGTTCATATTATCATGTTTTCATTTTATTAAGATAGTGAAACAACGTAGCCAGGGTGATGTGAGTGACGTTATACCCATTGTGTCCATATTAAAACTTGCAAATGATGCAAGATTGAACTTTGTCCATGTAATTTTGAGAAAAATCCCCAATCAGACTGCGAATGTCTGCAGCCCCCATCCACACTGACATGGACCAGCAGCATTTCAAAACGAAAATGGCCTCTTCAGCGTTTCATAAAAGCTTCATTTTTGGACCTCGAAAACTCGGCTGGGTCAGTTGCCGTTTCTGTGTGGAGTTTGCACGTTCTCGCTGTGTTCACGTGGGTTTCCTCTGAGTGCTTCGGTTTCCCCCACAGTCCAAAGACATGTGGTACAGGTGAATTGGGAAGGCTAAATTGTCCGTAGTGTATGAGTGTGAGTGAGTGTGTATGGATGTTTCCCAGAGATTGGTTGCGGCTGGAAGGGCATCCGCTGCATAAAACAAATGCTGGATAAGTTGACGGTTCATTCCACTGTGGCGACCCCGGATTAATAAAAGGATAAGACGAAAAGAAAATGAATGAATGAATGTTCATTATAAAATGTAAAAAATATATATATATTATATATATATATAAACAATTAAAGTACTTGAAATGTAATAGATTACAGTATTAAATTATATTTTTAAAAAAAATAAAATTTTTTATGAATTTTCTTGGCGACACAGTGGTGCAGTAGGTAGTGCTGTCGCCTCACAGCAAGAAGGTTGCTGGTTCGAGCCTCGGCTGGGTCAGTTTGTGTTTCTGTGTGGAGTTTGCATGTTCTCCCTGTGTTTGCGTGGGTTTCCTCTGGGTGCTCCGGTTTCCCCCACAGTCCAAAGACATGCGGTACAAGTGAATTGGGAAGGCTAAATTGTCCGTAGTGTATGAGTGTGAGTGAGTGTGTATGGATGTTTCCCAGAGATGGGTTGCAGCTGGAAGGGCATCCGCTGCATAAAACATGTGCTGGATAAGTTGGCAGTTCATTCCGCTGTGGTGACTCCAGATTAAAAGTACTAAGCCGAAAAGAAAATGAATGAATGAATGAATGCATGAATTTTCCTAATAAATTAGGAAATTACATTGACAACTTAACAGTTTGGTATATTTACCTCCGGCCCACCACCCTCAATCAAGTTTAGTTTTTGGCTCTTCATGAGAAAAAGTTTGGGCACACATTGCTTAAATAAAACCATTCTTTTATTCCTGCTGTGATCATTTGAGATTAAGTGGTGACCTTAAAATTTCATAGTTTTATCTCCACTGTATAGATACTTTATTTTCACAGGCCTGATAAGACAATTCATAGAAGAGAGGGAATTCTTTTTTATAAGGACATTTAACGTTTACTTTAATAGTTTTTTTTTTTTTACTATACAGTAGCTTTCATGATATGCCCCTCAGTTCTCACAATCTGCACACCCAACAGGTAGAGCTACTTCAAACCTTGTGTGTTCACTCAGACCTTGAGCACAAGTCAAGTGTTGTGTTTAATAGTGAACACTTTAACCTTGTTCACAAGGATTCAGTCTAGTCTCATGGGAATCAGAGAGACCTGAACAGATGGGGGAGGGCTGCCTTCGTCAGAGAGTGTCCTCTGGGAGGCAGATTGCTGAAGCCTGACGACGTGGGGGGAGGGATGTTGTTTATGTGTGGTGTGTGTGTGTAAGGAGACATAGAGAAAGAGTGGAAGGCTGCTGACGCAATCAGGCTCATTGTGGGGTGTGTGTGACGTCCAGACAGCCATGTAAATCATGAGTGCAGTGAAGAAGAGGCTGGCTCCAGCCTAACTGCCCAGTCAAGCGTGCTCTTTCACAGGCAGAGCTCTGGAGCACAAGAATACCTCCTACATGCTGGATAAACAGATGATAGATAGAATACAAAAGTATAGACACAGAACAGCTCACTGCAACAGTGAAAGCTCTTAGCCTGTTCAACCTCTGATACCAGAATTATATAAAGGTGAAGATGTTTTATCAGTCTGTGCAATAACATTGTGTTAGTATCCTATCATCTATGCTTGTAAAGCAGTTAAAAGTGAATATATGTATTTATGTTGATTTATGTTGATTTATCAGAGTTACAAAGCTATTCATAATCCAGTCTAGCCAGTAACTGCTAAATATGGCTGTTTTGTGCGTTTTCAATAAGTTTACAAAAAAAAACAATGTAAAACACACACAAACAATATGTAAAAAGAGTATGAATAAAATACTTTATTTGGCATGACAGGCCAGTAGTTGGCGACATTAGTTTGTAAACCAGTTCTATGAACCTGCACACATACATTCTTGTAGCCCACCATAATTGTTTTGGTTGAAATCCTGCAGTACACTACGTAAAAAAAGTCTTGTCACCTATTTAAGTTTTTGGAACAACATATGATAACTTGACTTCTAGTTGATCATTTGGTGTCAGAAATGGCTTATATGAAAGGCAAATGCTTTAGATTAAGCTTATTTTACCAAAATAAATTATGATCATTCCTTGATGTTTAATTATTTAACTAGGACAGTAAGGTCTGACTTTGCTTAGACAAAAGTTTTGCCACTTAGCAGACATAATTGGCAGTATAGAATATAAAGTCATGGTGCAGTGGAAAAATAATTCATATTGTGTATGACTCCGGTGAGCTTGGAGTACTGCATCCATACATCTCTGCAATGACTCTAATCACTTAAAGTCATCTGGAATGGCAAAAAAATGCGTTCTTGTAGGACTCTCAGAGTTCAACAAGATTAATTGGATTCATCTTCAATGACTCCTCCTCAATGACTTCATATCTGGTTACCGGGAAGGCCAATCCTGTAGCACTTTGACCTTTTTTGCTTTCAGGAACTTTGATGTGGAGGCTGAAGTATGAGAAGGTGGTTTGTAATGTAATGGGCAGCACAAATGTCTTGATACCTCAGGCTGTTGATGTTGCCATCCACTCTGCAGATCGCTCTCATGTCCCCATACTGAATGTAACCCCAAACCATGACTTTTCCTTCACCAAACTTTACTGATTTCTGTGCGAATCTTGGGTTCATGCAGGTTCCAATAGGTCCTCTGCAGTAATTGTGATGATTGGGATGAAGTTTAACAGATGATTCATCGGAAAAATCTACCTTTTGCCACTTTTCCAAATGATCAACTAGAAGTATTTTTTTAATTTGTTGCTCTTACAACTAGTATCGACAACAAAACTTTTCTTAATCCTGGTCTCTGCGCCCCTCTGCTCTCCATACAGTATTTCCCATGTCTCTTTTATTTAACGCACCTGATTTAGATAGCTAGATCATGTGCTTGTTAGATGAGCTCCATGCATGAACTTTGTGCTGACTGAAAGGTTCTCTATACACTGGGCATTGGACCCTAATCCATTCGTTATCATTGCTCGAATCTTTATTTCACTTCAGAACATTCAATCATGGAATTGGACATTGGCTTTATTACCTGCAGCATCTTCTTACTAGAGACGTGAAGTGTGACATTATATACAAGTAAATACAATACAAATTTACATATCACATTAAAATGCTTCTTTCAAACTAAAATCCTAGCAGAAAATCTTGTAAAGTCCACTTTGCAGGGCACTTATGATCATATCAGAACAAATGTCTGAAGTAAAGAAACAGACAAAATGTGATGCATTTCTGAAGACTAAACATGTAATGTGCATGATGTTACCATTTTCCCAATATCACATTTTAAAAGAAAATAAATATGGCTACATTTTTAAAAACTTGATAACCTAATTTTAAAAGTTTGTGCTTTCAACCCCACAATATGATGCTGTGTAAATGGACAGCCATACATCCTTTTCTATCTATTAACAAACAGAAGTGCAATACTTTCAAACTTCAAATTAAAAGAAAATAAAATTTATTTCATGCTTGTGTAATATTATTCTTGTCCTCCTGAGATGAATCGACAGCACCTTCTGAAGGGTAGGCAAATTATGCAACTAATCCAAATTTGGGGACAGTGCTGTATTTTTGTAGCATAAAAAGAACACAATTCTAAACATGATTCTCAAGTGACATGTACTGTAAGTCCCTTGATTTAAAAGTGCTCACCAAATGCATAAATGTATGTGTACAATATAATAGGCATTTACTGCACATAATTAAAATAAATGTACCTTTAGTGCCAAAGATTAAACATGTAAGATTATAATTTCTATACTGTAATCAGCAAGAGTAAAAAGCCAAAAAAAAAAAAACCTGACTCACTTTAAATAAAATAAAACATTCAAATATAAATGATATTTGTCCATTAAAGTAAACAAATTTCAAGATATAACTTTTAAAATTAAGAGTAACTAACTTGATTTCTATCTGTATATATTTATTCAGTTTTTTTTATGATGCTGATTAAGGAAATGATTCTGTAGTGTGACAGAGGAAAAGACACCGCTATGGTTCCATCACCCTAACAGCTGCTCAACTGCTGCCTGTTTCTCGGTCGGGCGGAATAATGTTGCCTTGGAAACAGTTAACATGGCAATTAAAATTTTGTCAAGCTGCCACTGTGCTGATTCTTCCAAGACAGTTTTGGGTAAGTGACTAAGGCTTGTTTCACATTACATATATTTTAGCACCCATATTAATAGGTTACAGTATTCATAGAACCTATTGGTTCTTCATAGCACCACTATTTTTGCTAATTTCAACAGAAATCTCCCAGATGCTTCTGTCAAATATTGTGGATTTCATATGCAGTTAACTTTACAGGTTTAATACTTGCTTTGAGCATTTTTTCAGTACCTGAATACCTGAATGTGGGTTTCATAAATAAATAATGAGTTGGATTCATCAAAACAGAGATCAATATCACATCCATCAATATTCCCAAAGCTTGCATAATGTGTACCCATTGATCAATATTGTACAATACTGTACCCATTGAATCAATATTTACTTTTGTAATGTTATGTTTTATATGCATTTGAATGATTTCAAAAGCTATAATTGTGCTAGTTGCATGTGCATGAGGAATGCTTCTGTCTAGAGCTGGGCAAAGATTAATTGTGAATAATTAGAAAATAGTATGTCTTGACATAAGGTATGTGTGTGTGTTTTATACATATTTTTATTAGAGATGTGTAATACAAACACATACAACCCCAAATCAGAACAGGTTGGAACATTATGGAAAATGCAAACAAATAAGGAATATAGTGATTGCCAAATTTATTTTGACTTGTATTTCATTGCAGACATTATGAACACACACTATTTCATGTTTTGTCTGGTCAACCTAATTTCATTTGTTAATATACATCCTTTCCTGTCATTCAGATCTGCAACACATTTAAAAAGAAAGTTGTGACAGGAGCAATTTAGAGCTAGTAATCAGGTAAATTGATTAAATAATGATGCACTTGTGTCAGCAAGTGATTATAATTATGACTTGGTACAAAAGCAGCATCCTAGAAAGGTCTAGTCCTTTAGGTGCAAAGATGGGCCAAGGATCGCCAGTTTGCCTACAAATACATAAGAAAATTATTACATTGTTTAAAAGCAATGTTCCTTAAAGAAAGATAGGACAACATTTGAATATTTCACCTTCGACAGTGCATAACATAATTACAAGATTCAAGGAATCTGCAGAAATTTCAGTGCGTAAAGGACAAGAGTGCAAGCCTATGCTGAACAACTGTGATCTCTGATATCTCAGGTGGCACTGCATCAAGAATTGTGATTCATATATAAGTGATTTCACCACATGAGCTCAGGACTACATCCACAAATGCCAGTGAAAACTGTACTTTGCCAAATGGAGGCCCTATGTTAACAGTGTCCAGAAGTGCCGTCGACTTCTCTGGGCTTGGAGGCATCTGGGATGGACCATCACACAGTGGAAACATGTACTGTGGTCACATGAATCAGTATTTTGGGTATTTTTTTGGATAAATTAACACCAAAGAAGAAAAGGATCATCCAGACTGTTACCAGCAATAAGTCCAAAAGCCAGGGCCTTTCATTTTATGGGGTTGTGTCAGTGCCCATTTTGGAACACAATATGCTCCCTTGAAGAAGATTTTTTTTCCAGGGAACAAGACAATGCAAAACTACATTCTGCACACATTACAAAGTCCTGGCCGCGGAAGAAGGGGTAACAGGTACTTGACTGACCTACCTGCAATCCCGACCGGTCTCGAATAGAGAATATGTGGCCCATTTTGAAGCACAAAATGCAACAACGAATACCCTGTACTGTTGCCCACCTTAAAGGGCCATGACCATGGTGTTTCGTGACCCTTTAACACTTGTTTGTAGGAAGAATGGGAGAAAATTACACCTGAAACACTTCATCACTTCAGGTTTTCAGTCTCTAAACGTCTTTTAGGTGATGTGAAATGATATGGCATAATTATAAAATGGTAAATGCTTTACTGTTCCAACCTTTTTGAAATATGTTGAACCAAAATTTGAATATGTGTTTATTTAAAAAAAAAAAAAATAATAATAAAAATCACGAGGAAGACATTAAATAATATTAGTTGTATTGTCTGCAATTGAATACAAGTCAAAGTAAATTTAGAAATAACTAATTTCTTTTTTATTTGCATTTTCCATACTGTCCCAACTGATTTGGGATTGTATATAAAATCATTACTATTTAATCAATACTAAAAAACACTTTTTATTGTATAAAAATACTTTTTCAGGTGATGCGGTGGTGCAGTGGGTAGCACATTCGCCTCACAGCAAGAAGGTCACTGGTTGGAGCCTCACCTGGGTTTCTGTGTGGAGTTTGCATGTTCTCCCTATGTTCGCGTGGGTTTCCTCTGGGTGCTTCGGTTTCCCCCACAAGTCCAAAGACATGCGGTACAGGTGAATTGGGTAAGCAAAATTTTACTGAGTGTATTTGTGTTAATGAGTGTGTATGGATGTTTCCCAGTGATGGGTTGCGGCTGAAAGGACACCTGCTGCATAAAACATGTGCTGGATAAGTTTGCGGTTCATTCCGCTGTGGCAACACCGGATTAATAAAGGGACTAAGCCGAAAAAAGAAAATGAATGAATGAATGAATACTTTTTCAGTATTTTTTTTCGTTCACAGTATACCCACATACTGTATATTGTCAAACAAACTTTTATTTTGTATTTGATTAATAACAATTAATTTTTGCTTTTACGTTTTTACAATTAATTTCTGTCACGTATTTCTGTTTTTTAAGTATTTTTAGATCTAGTGATTCTATACTCTTTCACAACATAGATGGTAAAGTCACCAAGCAGCAGAAATCACAAACACACACACACACATACAAACACACACACACGCACAAATCCTAAATGGTCAGAGAAAGAGTTAATAACAAAAACAGGCCAAATACACAATTACTGTTTCAGACACATAAACTGAGATGACTGCATATGCTTGAGGTGTTACTGCTGCCTATGACCTACAGTCACCTGTCTACAAACACATATGACAGAATAATGTACAAGCTGAATGAGTCAACAGAGAGAGATGAGAGAAGATGTCTAAGAAACGGGGTGGAGACATGAAGAAGTCAGTGCCAGCTCAGAAGTAGGGCTGTTTTCATTTTCATTTGATTTGTGTTTTTTTTTCTGTGGGCAAACATACCATAACACTGAGATATTACTGTTGTTTTCACATGTCTGCATGTCAGCGAGCATCAGAAACAGAGGTAATATGGCTTACGGGATTATTTGAAAGACTTGTAGGACTAGGGCTATGCTTACACGACAACGATGTGGGCAAAAAAGAAAAAGTTTTTCGATGTGTTTTTAAAAAGTTTTATGTTTACGTAACAACGATTTCAAAATAATCAAAAATTACACATCCACAAAAACACACCATGCATACACATGAGATCACCATTTTCAGTGACTCTTGTTTTGGGGTGTTTACAGACACACAACTGCAGCGTTTTCAAAAACGTCCACTTTGTAACCCGTTTACAGATTTATGCATTTTCAGTCCCAATAATGCTGCAATCATCTAAACGATTAAGCATATCACATAAGACTTTGCAATGTTTTGGCTGAAATTTTTGTGTAAATAGCCCCTAATGATCAATGTATCTTTTAGTTAGCTAACCTGGATTAAAAAACAAAACAAAATTACAGCTGCCCAACTTACTGCAAAATTAAATGTGCACCTCAGCTCCCCTGTTTCTACCAAAACTGTTGATTGGGAGCTCCACAGCGTCAATTTCAGTGGTGCCAGAAGCAAAAATGTGAAACTAGTATTGTTCTCAGATGAGTCCACCTTCACCTCTATCCCACATCCGGGAGAGTTACAGTGTGGAGAAGCCCCAAAGAAGCACACCACACAGACTGTTGCATGCCCAGATTGAAGTAAGGGGGTGAATACATAATAAAAGTGCTATTTACACTAGTAAGTTTTGGGTACCACTGTACAGTACCACTTGGTGCAATATATTTGATCCATGAAAACAGAGCATTTCGAAAAAGCTAAAGATGACATTTTAGCTTTGAAATACTTTGTTTTGTTTCAGTTTACATGCACTGAAATGCAGACTTTAGATACAGAGGTACAGTTGTCCACAATCACTCTCTGGCTGGTCCTCTGGAATATTGCATATTGTTCCCTGTCAAGCCTCTCTCATGGCAATTAGGTAACTGGTAGACTCCATGTATGAAGACCGGCAATATATGCTCTTGCCCAGTAAATGTGGATCTTCATGTATCAGGTTTTTTGAAAAGCAATAAATTGTTTTCCTTCAAAAAACGTTGTGCTAGCTCTAATCTCCCCCTAAACCTTAGACAAATGTCATTCATCCATGGACTTCTGAACCTCTTGTAGTTCCCTTACTGTCCACCCATTTTGGCTCAGCTGGACTCTTCTTTCCTTCTATCTTCTTCTTTGTCATATCTCCCACTGACTCTGCCTCAATCTGTTGAGAATCTATATGGCTTCATCTCCCACAATACCACAACTATACTTAAGCCATCCAGACAAGCATTAATACTCTAGATTTCTGGATCTTTCTTGCTCAGGTATCTGCCAAATTAGGCTTGGCCTTGAAAGCAAATGCCTTCACCAGGTCCTCCATGGTCACCTTCTCCACTGTTGGCCAAGTGGTGGTCAATTCCTTTGTGGGCTCTTCCGCTGACATTTTAGATTTTCATAGTGCCTTTTGTGTTTAGTTCTTGTGTTGTTGGTTCCTCAGGTCCTAAGGCTTTCACAAAAGACAGTCAGCAGGTACTCAGTTATATGGACTATCCACCAGGCTGGTCCAGTAATAATAAAATTGACCCTTTGGGCCATTGTCTTGGTTGCATTTGCGAATTCACTAGATACTTTAAAGTGACATAAGCCAATCAACAGTGAAATCATATCAAAGGGTTAAGCTGAGATTAAAATCCAATACAGCAGATAAAGTCAACAGGTAAATGCATTGTATGCTTGTGTTGTATAGAAATGCAAAAAATAAAATAATAATAATAAATGCTGTGCTGTGCTGTTGTTTGTTTTGTATCCTTAACTGTTTTGTATCCTGTTTTGTTGTGTATCCTTAACCTACACTTACATTTACGTCATTGGTAGATCCTATTGTGTCGAGCTATACCCTACACTGAAATAGGATCTTTGTAGTTCACCAAAAGGCAAGTTTCCATAACTAATAACATTCCATGTCTACGCTCTGCCTACATGCCAAAACCAGTTAATTAGCAATAGTTCTAGGAACTATGACAAAGTTCCTCTGGTGCCACCCCTCCCCCCCCCCCGTTTTTTTTTCTGTGCGGGTATACACTGTAAAATGTTGTTAGTTAAGTTTACTTTAGAAACATGTGAAAACTGAAAATTAAACCAATTAGCTCAAACATTTGCTAAAAAATTATATTAGGTCCTAGAGGTATTGATGGTACACATATCTCAGAATTACAGTGGCCGAGAGAGCTTAACGTGCTGCAATTTCAGAACGCATGCAATTACAAAAAAAAAAAACACCAGCAAATTAAGAAATTTAAGATTCATCGTTTTGATCTTCATCGTTTGACACATCCTCACAACACATACACATAAAAAAAATAGCTGCATTTTTCCAAAACACAAATAAACTATAAAAACATGCTGCATTTTCTCAAAATGCAAACAATTTACGACAGCGCCTGCATTTTCTCACAACAAAAAAAGAATGGAACACAACGGAAATGTTTCAAGGCCACCCAAAAACGTGACTGATGCCTCTGTGCCTGTGACTCTTGCTCAGTGAAGTTGTAGGTGATCTTTGAAAGGTGAGTTTTTGGTTTATTTTAATATTTCGATTCCCATGTCCCATTTAGTATTTATTAGCCTAAATAACCATAACCTAAATAGCCAGGTCCGTCATGTTTTAGGGTCTCCTTGAAACATTTCTATTGTGTTGTGAGAAAATGCAGCACGTTTTCGTTAAATTGGGAAAATCCCCTTGTCTTTAGTATTTAGTAGCCTTAATAACCATAACCTACAGTAATAAAATCAGAATTATTAAATCCCCTTTTAATTTTTTTTTTCTTTTTTAAATATTTCCCAAATGATGTTTAACAGAGCAAGGAAAATTATCACAGTATGTCTGATAATATTATTTCTTCTGGAGAAACTCTAATTGTTTTATTTTGGCTAGAATAAAAGCTGTTTTTCAATTTTTTAAATAAACATTTTAAGGTCAAAATTATTGACCCATTTAAGCAATTTTTTTACAACAGTCTACAGAACAAACCATCATTAAACAATTATACATTATACAACTTGCCTAACCTGCCTAGTTAACCTAATTAACCTAGTTACGCCTTTAAATGTCACTTTAAGCTGTATAGAAGTGTCTTGAAAAATATCTAGTAAAATATTATGTACTGGCATCAAGGCAAAGATAAAATGAATCAGTTATTAGAAATGAGTTATTAAAACTTTTATGTTTAGAAATGTGTTGAAAAAAATCTTCTCTACGTTAAACAGAAATTGGGGAAAAAATAAACACGGGGCTAATAATTCAGGGGGTTTCATAATTCTGACTTTAACTGTAAATTGACAGGTCCGTCATGTTTTAGGGTCTCCTTGAAACATTTCACTTGAGTTCCGAAAGTTGAAATTTTGAAAGTGTTGTGATAAAATGCAGTGCGTTTTTGTAAATTGTTTGCGTTGTGACAAAATGCAGCACATTTTATTGATTTGTTTGCATTGTGTGAAAATACAGCGTGTTTTTTTATTTATTTTTTTTTTATGTGTTTGCCCTGTGAGGGTTTGCAGCAGGTGTTCTGTCAAATGGATGACGATCTTTTCTCAATTTGCTAGTATTTTTTTGTTATTGCACGCGTTTTCTTAAATTGCAGCACGTTCAGCTCTCTCGGCCACCGTACAGAATACTAAATCCCAATTTATAAACAGTTATTTACATTATTAAAAAAATATATGGAAACTACTGGCTGATTGCTAAAAACAATGAACCATGCAATTATTTGAACTTTTTTTTTTATTTGAATTTGCAAAATGTAAATAGGTTTCCAATAGCTTTGTGTATCAAAAAAATAAATAAATAAATGAAACACCCTTCTGAAGACCGCTTTTGAATGTATGAATAAATTTATAATATCAAGACATTTCCAAATATAATAATAATAAAATAATCCTGATAATTGATTCCTCAGTTAATATGTTAAAAGCAGTTAGTGTTAATCATTTTTATTTAACATGTTATCAAACTGCTAAACAAGAATTATGCATCTTAGCCATAGTTAACTTCACAGTTCTCTGACTAATACACTTAGACTGTTTAAGATGAGTTGCAGTCTGCTTTAGGGATGTGCTAGACAGTGACATTCATGTCTGTGTCTGAAGACTGTTATTTGATTAACATTCAGTGTGAATTTGCTATCATCCAGTGATACACAGCACTGTTTAATATCCACTTTATACATATGTATGGGTTTCAAGGCGTTCTATTTAAACATAGATCTAAAATAATTGATAAAACAACTGTCTATTATTGGTATATTGGGTGTTAGTACAGCATGGACTGCCACTGGTAACAGGTTTCAGCCCATCCCTGTTTTATGGATTTTATGTAAATGTAGTCTGGTGTGTTTGACACAGAACAAAGCAACAGACTGTGAGCAACTGTCCGTCAGATGAGACGCTCAGACCTGATCCCAGTGACTAAGACGGATTAGATCATCGACAACGGGAACATCCATTCTCAGATAACTTTTATGCTCTAAAATCTGAATGACCTGAAAAAAGAGACACCTGGAATGATGGAAATAAGGCAAAACACTGCAAAAAGAAATTCACTGATGTTCTACATAAAAGGAATTGTGCCTGTAATTGTGATTTCACATAATTCAAAGTGTTCAAAATGATTTCCATTCTGAGAATAGTGTTTTAAATGATGCGCCAATTTGTAATTCATCTGACACTGGCTATATTCACACATGAACTGAGCAAGAAAAGCAAGAGAATGAAAAAAAGGATGTGGATGTCAACAACAATTTAAATCATAATATCCTCTAGAAATGCAGCGTGAACACCTTGTTTTGGTGCATTTTCTCACAACATGTCTCATAAAGATCATGTTTTAGGTGGAGAGTAGATGATCTTTCGTGGTTGTTCAAACACATTGTGCCATGGGAAATTGGAATTGGCTACATCTGGAAGTGTTGGAAAGTGGACACCCTTAAAATGTTATGTTGCACATCTATTTAGGGTTGTTCACTTGTGGTTAAATTGCAAAACTGCCAAAACTCTTTATACCAGGTGTAAACACACTTATGGTTTTACTTTACTTCAAATTTAAGCACTTTTTAGGCACTTTCCTGGTGCATTTGTAAACTTTTCCATCACTTTTCCAGTAAATGTGGCAAGTACATATACATACACTGTAAAACAAAAGTTAAGGTAACTCAAACCATTTGCAACAAACCATTTAGGTTCAAAAACTAATCCTAATGAGTTCTGTGATCTTAATCCATTTGAGTGCACAAAACATTTTGAGCACAGTAAAACCCAAGAAATGATGAGAACTCAAAACAAGTGAGTACAGTAAAACCCAATAAGTTAAGACAACTCAAACCGTTTGAGGAAACCGATTGCTACAAACTATTTGAGTTAAAAAAAATAATCTAGATGAGTACTGTGAACTTACTCCATTTAAGTTGAAGGAATGAGGTATTTATTTAACTCATTACCTTTTATACTGAGATCAAAACTCTTTTCAAATGAGTAGAATTAACTATTAGTAAATTTTGAGTTAACTACACTCATTTCATTTGATAAAGTTGACTGTTGGGTTTTATAGTGTACACACATTTACTTTATCACATTATATCAGATGGTAATTGTTACTGTGTCCGATAGTATTCTCAGGAACAATCTTGATGGCATGTTTGCCCCAAACCCAACATTGTATTGCTGTCACTCTCTTAAATTTCTGTTATTTGCCTCATACATGTGTCATCTTTCATCTTAAAGTTCTATTTGTCTTCATAAAGGGCACAGATCAGATTTTTAAATTCAGAATTGTTTAATTTTACTCAAAAGCAGAAAGATTGATTGTATTAAAATAGTTAATAAGTATTACCTATTCAGTGAGATAAATGATTAAAAAAGTAATACAATTTAATTTACAAGTAGTTTCAGGCCCTTTGTCCAAAATTTAAGCACTTTACAGACAATCGATTATAATTAAAACAATTTCAAGGCCTTCGAGAATCTGTACCAACTTAATAATTTGTATTATATAAAATGCATGAAATCTATATATGAAAAAAACATGTACAGCACCCATAGGACAAATTTTGAAAACCATTTTTGATTCACTTTAAATGTTGACTATTGTATATTTAAAATGACTGAAACATAAAAATTAAATGTAACACATCAAAAACTCATTCAAACTATAAGTATACAAGTGATATTAAAATGACACTTGATTGATCAATTTTCCTCAGCTTATAGTCTAAAATGTTACGTATTTAAACAAACAACACTAATAAAAGTCAGATTTGTGTCCTGTGGTTATTACCAGTTAAATCACACTCACTGAAACAAATTCTTTAAATAAATATTTTATTTTCAATGAAAATAAATACATTTTTCTTGAGATAGAATCAACAACATTTAAAACAAAAAAGCATTTG
Source organism: Danio aesculapii (assembly GCF_903798145.1). Taxonomy (NCBI): domain Eukaryota; kingdom Metazoa; phylum Chordata; class Actinopteri; order Cypriniformes; family Danionidae; genus Danio; species Danio aesculapii. The sequence continues at coordinate 15,224,272 of NC_079453.1, forward strand.
TGGGAGCATGGTGACAGTACATGACAACACAGTTTGGAAGAAAACATACAATCTCATCTGCAAGGGACATTCTGAACAAATCTGTGGGGTGCTTTATGATTTAAGATATACAGACTGATAAGCTCAAGTGGCATTAAAAAGAAACCAAAAAATGAATCTTTTGGAATGGGAAAAAATTCCTTCAGTCATTATCAACAGATCATTTGATTTTTCAGTTTCTAAATATGGTTTGTCTATATTTATCCCAAGCTTCACAAATTGCAGAATACCCATATTTGAGGAAGACGTTCCACTCTTTGCAGATACGAGATATTCAGCAGACAAAAACAAAGTGTAAAACTTAATTCCCATTTTGTATGCATCAACGCTCTAAACAGTCAGCTAGGTTGGAGTTGCGAAACATAGGATATGAACCATTGGGTTGCTTGTGCTTTTTTTTTTTGTGGCAACTGTTCACAATCTCAAGCTGTATATACAGCAATTAACCGAGCCAGGGTGGTTAGAGCCGAGGGAGTTGAGCCTGGCTCTGGTGGAACAGATTAACCTACTACTACAGTACACTGTGCTATTTCCATACCAGCCCAACCCCCACAGAGTGCTCAATACAAGAATTACCAACATAACGACACAGGAAGTTCTCAAACCCAGCAGGGCAGCCGTTCACAACTCTTCATTACACCCTGAGCGATAGCAAGCAAATGAACATGTCCATTTTGTAATTATCAGTCTATCTGAGATGACTGACCATGCTGACCTCAATTAAGCAGAAGGTTGTAGGTGTAATTTACATGTAATCAAGTTTAAACCTGCAGTGGAAAGAGAAACAATATTTTGTGCTGCTTATTAAGATTGGCTTCAATGCACATCAAGAAACTGGTGCTATGTTTAGTGGTTGTTTCAAACTATAGTTCAGGTTGACAATCAGGTTAATTTAGAAACAAATGGAAGTTACATATGCATCATTTGGTTTAATAGAGATTGTGGACCATGTTCTTTACTACAGCAAGCAGCATATTAGAGAACACTACATAACCACTGGAGTTTTGATGTCTTTGAATCTTACAAAGACAGTATTCTCGTCTTTATTCCATGGAACAAGGTAAGAATGTGTACAGTGAATATCCATCAACATCTGTGTAAAAAAAAACTATAAGGCAATTTTACAGTTTAGACTCATCAGCAGGGAGCACAGGCTCAGCATTTAGCAAGGGAGGCTACAAAACATTCCACCCTTTTCCAGGCAAGTTTATCTAACACAGAAATAGTCCTGAAAGTATAAAGACATCCTAATGTAAGACTCTCATTTTGGGTCATATGTAGCGAGCGCACCAATTCGTATACTGTAGGCAGTCATCTTTAAAATGTTGAATAATTGTGGGAGGAATGTTTCATACTGAAGAATGTTTATACCCAACCACTACTATCTCACCACTCCCTCGCCATTTCAAATGTCATTAAGAGCTACTGGAAAATCAACCCGATTTGAAGTACCAGCCTTCAATTCCCACAAAACACCTTCATTCATTCATCTTTTATCACAGGATTTGGGGAGAGTTTGAGAAAAGGCAAGTTTCTATCAACACAGATCATGTCTGCTTTTTTGGTAGATGTCATACATAAATACATTTCTAAATGCTATTGATTCTAGTTGCCCCCGAGGAGGCAAAGCAGTTTCTGCAAAGTTCTACGCAGACTTCTTTTTTTCCGCCATGTGAAGTTACATTCGACCCTGGGACACTCAGCCACCTTCAATCAAGGATGACCAATGGGACAAGACGAGGCATGCTCATCAATGACACTCTTGTGTCAGATTCTTCAAAGACTGAAGACAATCCAGAAAGTATTTTCTCTCAGTGAAAGCTGAAACTTTGTGCACTACAACATGCATAGCACATCTTCACATATACAGAGAACCGGACTGTTTATCTTCTCTTGTCTTGCCCCAGCTTCTTCTTGTCAACCAAGTCATTCTTTGTTTCAAGGACCTAAAGCAGAACTTCAACAGCTGACAGTACTTGGCTGCTGCTTGCAAACAAAGTCTGAGAAAAAATCAAACTCGTTTTGTCCAAGGAATAGCTCAGGCAGCTCCTGAACTCGATCCAGCCCAAGTTCCAACACCAATGACGTCAATACTTCTTCGTCAATTAAGTCTATGTCCATGACGTTGTGGCCCAGTGCTGGCCCACCCATCCCCATCTGCATGCCTGCCAACTGAGCAGGACCCATTCTATGCTGAACATTTCCCATGTGATGCCCATTCATTGGGCCATGTGGGTGCCCGTGGTATGGAGTGTTGAGTTTTTGAAGATGCATGCTTGCCATAAGCTGCTGAGATGCTGAAAGACCTCCACTACCCATATACTGCTGTGGGTGCTGGTTCTGGGGGTGCATATGGTGGTGCTGGCTTTGAGGGTGGCCTTGGGGTTGTTGATTTGGACTTCCATACATCATATTTGCTTGCTGCATTTGGTGGGGGTGTCCGCCACTCATCTGGCCATTCACCTGAGTGTTCATGATGCCATTCATCACGCTCCTCTGCCTCATGGCCGCCTCCATTGAGTTCTGAGGCCCCCTGCTGTAGTGCATGAGCTGCCCATTGGGAAGTGTCCGCAGACTGGGCTGGTGTCCATGTGGAGAAGGGCCATTCATTCCCATGCGATAACCATGCAGACCTCCGCCAGCAGAACTATGGTTCATAGGCATCATCATGTGTTCAGCCATGCCTTCTCAACTGCAGAGATATGCGAAGAATGGCAAATATTAAAACTAGTTCTTAGATATCACCAGACAAACTAAGTTGCTTGAGAAAAACAGCAACAACAGCAACAAGAACACAAGAAAATATCTGTGGCACAAGCCAATGCTAGGCCATTTGTGGCTCTTAAGACCATAAGTCTTACACAAAAAAATCCTGTGTTTTATTAAACTAATGCTTGGTCATTATGAACAAACACAACAGTGAAAATATGTAACTTTAAATGTAAGTTTTTTCCATATTTGACCAAACGTTTAATACAAGCCAGAAATTGTAGAGTGCATGCTTGGTAATACCAACTGCTTTTTACTGATTACAATATCCACTGCACGATCCTTTCACATTCAAGGAATATTTTTTAAAATGCATTAGAAAATTGTATCTTGAAATGTTTCTATCCTGTTGTTTTAAACTTAGTGAAACCAATGGTTACAAATAAGCAAATGTGTCATGGTTTAAGGATTTTTTTTCTGTATTTATATTATTTGCATTAAAATAAGATGCTGAATAAGAGCACGTGTTTACTTTAGATTTTTTTTTTTCACAGTGTTCCATATGTTTTGACCCTAAAAGTACCCTATGACCCATTGTGGGTTGCAAGCTTAAACAAAGACTTGAGCCTTTTGCACAAGAAATATTGCAGTAGGGAGCATCAAGGAGTCGCCGGGAGGATCAAAACAATAACAGGCAGGGAGGTGGACAAAGTGTTGAGCAAACAAAGCCAACCTACTGCCAGATGCATGTGGGCAATAGATAATGGCAAAATGAATGACTGGCTAATCTACTCACATGATAGGGCAGTGTTTAAAGTTTTGAAAATGTATATTATAATAAGCATAGATTATAAGGGGCAATGCAATAACAACAAAGTGTTCATATGTAGGCATACAGTACATCAGATGATCTCTAGCAAAAGTAAATATATAGCCATAACGCTGTTTTCTCTCCCAAAATCATACAGCTGATGACATGGAAATGAATTTCCTTGTTTTTGTTAGTTTTCTAAAAGATCAATCCATTTTCATTGCTTTGTCTAGAGATGTTTGTCTTTTATTTCTTTATCAATAATGGATCAGAACATATGCATAAGAATTACACGTTTTTTGGAAGTGCATAGTTATGTTTGCCTATGTGGTCAATGGCTATAGAAATGGGAGATAAAGGATACTGTAGTCTGGGGTCTAGCCTCACCTCTGTCTACATAAAACAAAGAATTTCTCGTCTTCTATGTAAGAAGATAAAATCAGTATTTAAATGAAACATAGGCTGCAGACTTTAACAATTGCTGTCTGACCACAGTGAAACTTTCATTAACATGTCTACTGAATTAACTGTTTATTTAGAGAAAAGTTGAAGGTTTTCCTTTGAGATGTTTTAATGTTCACTTGAAGCTAATGTCTAACAATACTACAAATATTTAATATTATATTATACACTGACAATAAAGTATCAATCAATTGTTCAATTCTTAATTATTTATTGTCATGTAGATTATACTAAGAATTTTTTTTCTGTTTAGAACAAAAGTAATAACAGAGAACATATTTAACATATTCCGTTTTAATATCACTTAAAATCCAAAAAGCTAAACCTCTCCAACCATATGTCCAGCAATACAGCTATTTAAATGTTGTTAAGACGTGCTGATTACATAAACGACACTGACAAAAGAACAAAAGGTCCAAGTTTTTAAGTTATTACAGTGACCTCAAAATAAAACGCACATACCGTCAAATAATCGTGTCCTCGTAAAGATGCTGTTTCGTGGAGTCAGTCTCTTTAAAGCAGCGCAGGTATCTCCAGTGACTGTACTCTGGTCTGAACAAGCGGCTGCCGCTGAGCGCTTTCTGGGTCAATACTGGGATTATACACACACACACACATACATAAAGACAAGCAGCGAGAGGGGCGGAGCAACGCCAACCCCGCCTCTCCTCTGCTCTCATTGGTTATCTCTGTCATCACAGACGTCACTAGCCAATTACTCACATGGCCTTCGGTTTTATGGCACTGGCAAAGAAACTCTTCAGCAATCACACCAACTAAAACAAAACTCAAGAGTATTGCTTGTTGTTTAAAAATGACCTCGCAATCACCAATTACACAAAATATACAGGTTTTTGTTGAACATTTGGAATAAGGTATTATGAATTATTTATCAGTTCACAAAATCCACGTGCCCTTATAACTGTTTAATAAAATAACCTCCTTTCCATCTTAAATCTTTTCTCTGTCTGATGACTTTAAATGGCGTGATTGTAGGTTCAACCTTGAACTCACTTCACCAAAAGATGATCCTATTTAATCGATTCCCCATAAACAAAATGTGTTTCCTCTCTATTTTATTTTCTTGTTTAAGAAACTGCTTCAAACTGAAATATATTGATTTACTAACAAGAACAAAAAATTTGAAATACATTTAGTACAGTGGTTATTCAGATTTGCTAACTAGTTAATAAGTTAAATAGGTTAGTTCATGTTAAATCACTGTGCATTAGTTAATTCCGAACTATGATTAATAAATACTTTACATTCATTAGTAAATGCATTAACATTAAGCAATGGACCATTACTCTAGAGTGCTACCTGTAATTCTTTTCCTCACAGTTTCAATATTGTATAATTTTATGTCTTAGGTGACAAACATCAGTTGGGGGAAAAAGGCTATTGCAACTTCCATTTCAGGCCTTCTTAATAGGCTTTACCAAGAGGATGTGCTCAATTATCAATATTCCCACTTTGTTTCAGACAGATACTTTTAAGTTGACCTCTTTTAGTTTGGTGCTCTTATATAATGCACCTCAACAGAAAATGGACAGAAAGCAGGTCATAATCTAGTCTCTTATGTAAATGGCATATTTACCATTTTAAAGAAAGAGACTGACTGAGAAAACAGAAAAAAAAAAAACTTCTGATGGCATGAAATGTGCAATTGGATACAACAGACTGCCAGAACATAATCTCCACACATCTCTAACAAAGTCTCCACACATTTCTATACACTACGCACTGTAGGCTATTACACCAATCTGCATTAATATATTAAAGTGTACATTGCTAATAAAAATAATATGGATATAGTCATAATAGAACATTTTTAATTCTATTTTAATAGTGTTTTGATAAAGCTCAGTGTGTTCCATACTCACATACAAAAACATTTTCACATACATGTATTCAAAACAATGAATAGTCATGCAGAAAACTCCTTACAGGGTGAAATACCTCTATTTACTCAGTCCACCATTTGTAGAAAGGAATGTGGTGGCCAGAAGTGTACATCTCTCTCTCTCTCTCTCTCTCTCTCTCTCTCTCTCTCTCTCTCTCTCTCTCTCTCTCTCTCTCTCTCTCTCTCTCTCTCTCTCCTCTCTCTCTCTCTCTCTCTCTCACTCTCTCTCTCTCTCTCTACATTCTACTTTTCTTCTATTGTTTCCATTGTCAGTGTGCAAATTAATCTTGAATCAGCCTTGAACAGTGTGCTGACTTTAACTCTCCACAGAAACCTTTTAAAACCTTTTGTTTAACGTTCCCCAAAAGTCGACAATGAGTTGTTAAGGGGCATAATTTGTACTTAATGTGATTTAATGAGGCGAGCATCACAGGTACCATGGTTGATGTTTTTTATTGTATAAAAATAATTTACAAATAATTTGATTACTGATGTCCATGTAAACATAGTCAGTGTTGCTTATTGAAAAAAAATGTGCTATTACTTTTCCTAAAAACATAGAAGTATATAGACTAACAGTAAACCATAGACCAGAATATCATAGAAGGGATTTTTTAAAAACATTTTACCAGTAATTAATCACCTAGTTACCTCCTTGTAAGACCATTTAAACCACCCCAGCAACTGCTCATGAGTGTCTTAGCCACCACCCACAACACCAAAGTCCAGTGATTTTTGTCCACCTCTCACATATCCTTTATAAATCTCCTTAGATTTTCTCCAAATGTACCTTTTAAGTAGGTGCTCAGAGCTAAAACCAATTTATTTTAATATTCCATGTGGGTTGTCAAAATGTGTCAAGAGCGATTTGAGCAAATGGCCTAACTAATGCAATAACAAGATAAAATTAAATCTTCTAAGTCTGGATATAGTTCACCACAGAGTATTGCAGAGTACCACAATGGCTCATTTTGAGTATAATAAAACAGCATTTGGTGAAGTGAAGTGTGCAATTTGCTTTATTTTAATTGTTTGGCACGGGCAAAGCCATAAGTATTTGCAAATATTATTATTTCCAAACACTCAGTTTTTAAGAAGGGGGACCGGAGGGTGTGCTCCAACTATAGGGGGATCACACTCCTCACCCTCCCGGGGAAAGTCTATGCCAGGGCACTGGAGAGAAAGATCCGGCCGATGGTTTAACCTAAGATCCAGGAGGAACAATGCCGTTTTCATTCAGGCTGTGGTACACTGCACCAGCTCTATACCCTCAACAGGGCACTCGAGGGTTCATGGAAGTATGCCCAACCAGTCCACATGTGTTTTGTGGACTTGGAGAAGGCATTCGACCCTGTCCCTTGTGACATTCTGTGGAGGGTGCTCTGGGAGTATGGGGTCAGAGGCGCTCTGTTAAGGGTTTTCTAATCCCTGTATGAGCAGAGTAGGAGTCTGGTTCGCATTGTCGAAAGTCTGACTTGTTTCCAGTGCATATTGAACTCTGGCAGGGCTCCCACTTATCACCAATTCTGTTCATAAATTTTATGGACAGAATTTCAAGGTGCAGCCTTGGGCTAGAGGGGATGCCCTTAGGGGACCACAGGATTTCATCTCTGTTATTTGCAGACAATGTTGTTCTGTTGGCTTCATCAAAAATTTACCTCCAGCATGCACTGGGGAGGTTTGCTGCTGAGTGTGACGTGGCTGGGATGAGAATTAGCACCTCCAAGTCCGAGGCCATGGTGCTCCACTGGAAAAAGGTGGTTTGCCATCTCCAGGTTGGAGAAAAATCCTTACCCCAGGTGGAGGACTTCAATCATCTTGGGGTTTTGTTCACGAATGAGGGAAGGATGGAACGTGAGATTGACAGGCGGATTGGTGCAGCGGCAGCAGTAATGCGGTCAATCTATGTTCCTACTCTCACCTATGGTCATGAGCTTTGAGTCATGACCGAAAGGACAAGATCTCGGAAACAAGTGGCCGAAATGAGTTTCCTTTGCAGGGTGGCAGGGCGCACCCTTGTGGATAGGGTGAGGAGCTCTGACACCCGGAGGAGCTCTGAGTAGAGCCGCTACTCCTCCACATCAAGAGAAGTCAGCTGACGTGGCTCAAGCATCTGTTTCGGATCCCTCCTGGATGCCTACCAAGGGAGGTGTTCCAGGCATGTCCCACTGGGCGGAGGCCTCAGGGAAGACCCAGGACATGCTGGATGGACTATGTCTCTTGGCTGGCCTGGGAACACCTCGGGATCCCCCGGAGGAGCTGTAGGAAGTGTCTGGGGAGAGGGAAATCTGGGGTTCTCTCCTAAGACTGCTGCTCCCGCGACCCGGCCACGGAAAAGCGGTAGAAAATGAATGAATTAATTATTTTCCAAACAGGTTTCCAAAACACCTCCCCCTTCATAAGTTGACTTTAAATTTGGTTTTCAGACTTCAAAATGACACATTTCATCTTTAAAGTTGCTCTAGGTAACCAAGTATCTACAAGTTGCTTGCAGGTGAACACTGTTTTGGTCAATTTGACTTTGGTTTCTCTTTTCACTGTGGATGAATCTGATACAAGTATTCAAGAATATAGGTGAATGAGATGAATGATGGAGGTATGTGGGTTCCTATAAAATTCAAAATAAAGCTGCAAATAATGAGAAATGATTACCATAGGCTTACTGTAGAAATTATAAGTAAGGCAAAAACACACTTTGGAAGTTGGATTTATGATGCACTCCCTCTACCTATATCTCTGTTTGGTGCTCTAATACTCATGGCATTTCAGTCTGTTCAATCACGAGCCATTAGGCTTCAACATGATTAATAAAGTGATTTCTAAACAATTACATGCCAAGACTGACAAAATGTTATTGAGTACGTAATTACAAGCAACAAATTCAATTTGATACCAGACTTCCATTTGACCTTCAGCATGGCAGAGCAGGAAAATGAAAGCATTGGCAGAAAGGTCACGGCAATGGACAGCGTCTTCTGATGCGTGTGGCAACACTGCAAATTATCCGTAGCAGTTTGCAGGTGGTGTGTGTAGAGAATTTCCATAACAGCGCCTATATTTTCCCCCCTCTCACTTTCTCCCTCTGACATTTCATAAAAAAAGTGTCATGAATATTTTCACAGCTGTTTGGTTGTGTGTTTATATTGGTGTTTAGCACGCACACTCACAGGTTGGAACTGAAACCCACAGAGATGGACATGGAGAGCAGAGCGGCTACAGAAACAAAGATGAATCGTTGTTTTTTATTTATTTTTTTATGGAATGTGGTGATGTGAGGTTTAGCTATTCTGGTTTTTGAAAATAGGGGATTGCAAAAATAGAAGAAAAAAAGAAAGCAGTTCAGTAATACTTCAAAGGAAGAAACGGTTCTTTTAAGGGCATTTAAACCCTAGAGTAAGCTATGATAGTGTACTTGACAAACGGCAATGAGATCCACTATGTCATGTGTTCAATTTGTAATCAAGCAAACTGGATTTCCAAAAGTACAATCATACTGTCCAATCCAAAATTGTCTTTGATGTGTACTTCAGACTACTTTTGCTTTGACCAGATTGAAATCGACTGTGAATGCATTAAACTAGACTTCTTAAAATATAACCGTATACTTGCCTCTCTAAAATTCTTCTTGATCATTGGATGCCTATGTAAAAAAGTGCTATCAAAATGAACTTTTGACAGAGGAAAGTGTAAGATCTGCTCTGATACCAGTTTAATTTAAAGTCAAGTGTGCATGTGCCCTTATCATCAGTTTATCAATGAATAAGTGTAAATGGCGCTGTGACACAGTGGCTCAGTTGTTAGCACTGTCGCCTCTCAGCAAGAAGGTCACTGGTTTGAGTCCCAGCTGAGTCAGTTGGCATTTCTGTGTGAAGGTTGCATGTTCTCTCTGTGTTGGCATGGGTTTCCTCCGGGTGCTCCAGTTTCCCAAACACACTCCAAAGACATGCGGTACAGGTGAATTTGGCCAAAAATTGGCCAAAGTATATGTGTGAGAATGAGTGTGTATAGATGTTTCCCAGTACTGGGTTGCAGGTGGAAGGGCATCCACTGTGTAAAACATATGCTGGATAAATTGGTGGTTTAATCCACTGTGGAGACCCTTGATGAATAAAGGGACTGAGCTGAAGGAAAATGAATTAAGGAATGAAAGTGTAAACAGCAGTTTATGAATTGACTGGCTGAAATTATCATTGCTCAAAAAATACTTAAGCCATACTGTATTGCAGCAAAATTACTATTTGATAAATAAAAACGTATGAGATCATCCGTGACACTGATTCAGTTTTAATTGAAGCATAACACAACATGGATTACATGATGATCTAGCCTGCTTTGTGCTAGTATAGTGTTGGTCCAGCTAGTGGAATGCAAAACATGTGTGCAAAACATGCCTTATGCTGGTTACCAGCAATGTTGTTGTTTTTATTTTATCAGGGAATCACTCTAGGGCCCTGTTCACACACAAAAGTGGAAAAGTTTAAAAGGATCGTTCATCAAAAAATGAAAATTCTGTCATCAATTACTCACCCTTTACTTGTTTCAAACCTTTACGAGTTTCTTTTTTCTGTTAAAGACAAAAGAAGATATACTGAAGGAAGCTGGAAACCTGTAACCATTGACATACATAGTATTTGTCTATGGAAGTCAAAGGTTACAGGTTTTCAACTTTCTTCAAAATATCTTCTTTCATGTTTCACAGATGAAAAAAAAACTCAAAAAGTTTTGGAACCACTTTGAATAGTTATTAAATAGTGCCTAAAATGTCATATCACTTTAATATGTCAGCCTTTCATACACATGACACCGATGTTGTTAATATCCTGACAGGAACGTTTTGGATAATGTATCATGTACATAATGTATCATGGAACCAGAAGAAGGAAGAAACCTTGTGCATGTAACAAGCAACAAAAACAATGGGGGATTATGGAGCTGTGTTTGTGCTGCAGGCACTGCTAAGTTTGTTAGCACTGCTATGCTCTTTCAACTAGATGACCAGAGGAGGCACAATCAAAATTACACAAGTCAAATATTTTTGGATATACATGTGTTCACCATCATCTTCTTGTTTTTATGTCTGTACTCAGCGCACTGCAAAAGAACTTCGTGTGCAGCATACTCACTGCGTTGTTCAATGATTTTACTATATCCTTTGTGTTTGCCACATACAATTGTGCATACATATTAGGGGAGATTGGGGACAAAAGTAACCTGGAACGAAAGTAATAAAGTGATTTTCTCGAAGCCCTGACAACATTTGATTTCCAGGCTATAACAGCACATTCAGCATGCAACCCTTGATATAACTGCCAAATATCATGTCATTTCAGGACCGTGTCCTAGTTAGCTTCAAATTTAATTTTTTTAAGTGCAAAGAGCAAGTTATTATTCAGTTATTACAAGTTGTGGTTCTCTTTTCATGCATTACAGTAATGATCAAATACAGGCTATTTAGTGCAATAACACATACTTGAGTTTGAAATGTCAAGTGAGATTTTCAACTAAAAAGTAAATCAGATTTAAATGGCAAAGGTTTCAGTGAGGACGAAAGTAACACTGTTGTTTATGTCCCACTGCTAATAGACAAATTTTAATTTTTACTTCACAATAGATTTTGAAGTATTTGCATTCATATGTTTTTAAAAATGTATGCACATTGCCAATAATGATAAAAAAAAAAAAAATTACAGAAAATTTTACCATTTTGCATTGTTGGATTGCTTTAGAAACATCTGATGGAAGTGAAATTTAAAATGAAAATGCCAGATTTATTATTATTATTATTATTTTTTTTTTTTTTTTGCAAAAATAAAAGGACAAAATATGTTTGCCATTAACATTAACAAGGTAATAGTCAGATATATTTAAAATAAACAAGATTAAGCCAGTAAATCAAGCAAATATTGTTGTATTACTTTTGACCCACCCATGTGTTAATTTTGTCCCTGCCTATGGCAGATTATAAGAAACAAAATTATTTGGTCTGATGAGATTAAAATTGAACTCTTTGAAGTGAATGCCAGGCGATGTTTTTCAGCAGGAGAAACTGGAAGACTAGCCGGGATAGAGGGAAAGATGAATGCAGCAATGTACAGAGACATCCTGACTGAAAACCTGCTTCAGAGTGCTCTTGTTCTCAGACTGGGGCAACGGTTCATCTTCCAGCAGGACAATGACCCAAAGCACACCGCCAAAATTTCAATGGAGTGGCTTCACAACAACTCGGTGAATGTCCTTGAGTGGCCCAGCCAGAGCCCAGACCTAAATCCCATTGAACATCTCTGGAGATATCTGAAAATGTCTGTACACCTTCGCTTCCCATTCAACTCGATAGAGCTTGAGAGGTACTGCAAAGAGGAATGGCCAAAAATTCCCAAAGACAGGTGTGCCAAGCTTGTGGCATCATATTCAAAAGGACATGAGCAGCCGTAATTGCAGCCAAAGGTGCATCAACAAAGTATTGAGCAAAGGCTGTGAACACTTACGTACATGTGAATTTTCAGGGTTTTTAAAAAATACATTTTCAACAATTTCAAAAAATCTTTTTTTCACATGTTCATTATGGGCTATTGTGTGTAAATTGCTATTGTGAGGAAATAAATGAATTTTGGAATAAGGCTGTAACATAAAAAAATGTGGAAAAATTGAAGCGCTATGAATACTTTCCGGATGCACAGTATATTTCTTGAAACTATGTGTATGACACAAAACATTTAGAAAAAAACACAATCATTGCCATGTGTATGTGGAGAAAAAAAAACTTGGGACTTTGGACTTTATTGTTGATGTATGGAGTGTATCACTTTGCAAAACGTGTGTTTGTACTGTACATCATTGTAATTCAAGGCATATTCTTAAAAACAGACATTTCTTGTAACACCAGTTCAAATGTTAAATGTGCCAGATGTGCTCATCCTTTAGCAGATATAAAAGGATATCTAATGCCAAGAGTGTGAAGACGATCTTGCTAAACAAGGTACAGTACAAACATGTTCGTAGCTACTGTAGTCACCTCAACAACAGCATGTCCGGTATGTACAACAACGTAAGGTATGTTTCTTATCTAAGGCATCCAGAAGCTAAAGTCTTTTGAGGTAACATGGGTAATTGTTGATTTACATATTCTGACCGAAGCATGGATAACAGGTTGAGCTAGCCAGTTTGTAAATACTCCTTTTCAGCTAGTTAACACATGTACACACACCAGTCTGCATTATCTGCTGTGCACGCTGCATTGTGTACAAAGATCTCTCCACACCCCATCTGTTTATCAGCTCAGGGGGCGGAGCTTCTCACCTGTTGTTTTAGGTAACCAGGATCAGGCCATGCTGTTCTTATTTGAGCATGTGTGTGTGTGTGTGTGTCCATGTGTTTGTGTTTTCATGCATGCTTGTGCCTGTGGTGTGTATGAGTCAGCATATGCAATAGATTCATATACCGTTGTTACCTAAGTAAGTGTGTGTGTGCACAAGTAGTTAGTTTGTGATCAGGAAGGATGAGAAGGAAAAAGACACAAAACAAGGGAATGAAAAGGAAGGGGGAGGGGAAACACTCTGCATGCCTGTGTCTCATGGTGTTAAAGTCATGTTTTGCTTCACTGGTTCCATTTGGCAGTCGTTGACCCCCCTTCCAACGCTCTAAACTCCTGACCATCCAGCATTGGATGAAGCTTTTGCTGAGACTTTGAATTGTTAAACCATAAGTTATCCAGATAAAAAGTGAAGGCACAATAGTGAGGCTGATTTTCCAAAGCAGCCTGATTTAAAAAAAATAGTAATAAAATAAATTTCAAGATTGCTAAGCTCTCAACATTGTGATTCTTACTTAAATAGTTGGAAAGATGTATAGAGTTTGCTCTTCTATATCTAAAATTAGATACGTGCAATAAAGAAAGACTTGGAAGATCCGAGGTGAAATGTACCCATGTTTTTTTTTTTGTTTTTTGCATCAGTGATATATTATTGTATCTTTTAATAGTTTTTAATACTATTTTAAATTTAAATTTTATTTTTATAATTTTTTTATAATTATATTTTTGCTTTAAATTGAAGTTAATTTAAATTAATGTTGTTGTTTTGTTGTTTTTATGTCTAAGTAGTTATTATAACTTTTTATTTCCATTTAAATTTTATTTAGTTAATGTCATTGTGATTGTGTTTCATGGTTCATTTGTAAATATTATTTACAGAACAATGTTTTATTATTATTATTATTATTATTATTATTATTATTATTATTATTATTATTTTATACGTTTTAGTTATGGCTGCACACAGCAGAAAGGATGTTGGTTCGAGCCTCTGCTCGGTCAGTTGGCGTTTATGTGTGGAGTTTGCATGTTTGGAGTTTGCATGTGCTCTGGTTTTCAAGTCCAAAGACATGTGGTATAGGTAAATTGGGTAGGTTCAATTGTTAGTAGAGAATGGGTGTGTATGGATGTTTCCCAGTGATGGGTTGCAGCTGAAAGGGCGTCCTCTGCGTAAAACTTATGCTCAATAAGTTGGTGGTTCATTCCACTGTGATGACCCCAGATAAAAAAAGGGACTAAGCTGAAAAGAAAATGAATGAAGTTTTAGTTATATTTATAAGGGTGGCCCGGTGGCACAGTGGGTGCTGTCGCCTCACAGCAAGAAGGTCAGGTGGCGTTTATGTGTGGAGTTTGCATGTTCTCCCTGTGTTCGCGTGGGTTTCCAATGGGTGTTCTGGTTTCCCCCACAAGTCTAAAGACATGCGCTATAAGCTGAATTGGCCAATATATAACAGTGTATGTGTGTATGTCGTGGTCCTCCAGGTTAGGGGCTGAACATTGGCTTAATGACCCACCTCAAAAAAAATTTGATGTAATGGAACACCAACATGGTGCAATATGCAAATAATAACTTCTATATAAACAGCCCTGGGAGTAAGTACATTAATTCATGAAGGTAAACTAAATGAAACTTGAAAATAACATTTATTTAAGATTTAGCTAAGAGTATTCATTTCTTTTGAAAAAATCCTTTAACAGCTATTACACCGTATGACCCCTTATCCCCACCCCATTATATGCACATCAGGAAACACTAGTTTAGACCAAGCTCTTAGATAAATTAAATTTACATTTGACATTCGTAGTATCAGATGAGGGTTAAGTGTCCAAGATTTCTTTGATGTCGCATATATAGATTTTCCACACCATCAGAATGTCCAGTTTAGCATGGTTGATTAGTGCTGATGAAAGTTCCAGATACAATATTTCCAGTAGTGAATGTAACCTTATCAAAGAGATGATGAAGGCAGTTGAAGCAGAATATTTACGGACCTTTGCATTTAAGGGAAATTGAGAGTTATCATTCAATAGTAACAATACAGGATCTTTGGGGAAACAATTTTTTGTAACTTTAAATAAAATGTCCAGCATCGAATCCCAAAGGTTTTGCAGCTCTGGAAAATCCCACATCATATGTAAAAAGTTATCTGGACGCAGAACAGGACGAACAATAAGGATGTGGAGATAAACTTATGAGATGTTGTATAAGTCTAGTTAAATATGCCCTGTGAATAGTTTTAAAGTGATAAACTGGTGATTAGGTTTTGTGGAAGCGTGTAATGTATTGTCCCACACAGATTCCCAATCGATAGTTGTATTGCGCAGAGACAGATCAGAAAGTCTTTCTTTTGAGAAAGTATGTATATTAATATTAGAAAGACAACAACAGAGATAGAAGACCTTTCTTTTCTTGGAGCATTATTTACCATTTCACAATCGGATAGGTATGAAGATCCATACCACATGGGATCTTATGAGCCTTTAGTGCTGCCCTTATTTTAAAATATATAAATAGAGTGTTGGGGGATATATTAAATTTGTTAACCAGCTCTTGAAAATCTACAATTGATTTTTCTCCATATGTATTCTAATGTTAGAATCCCTTTATTGACCCATGATGGCTGATTAAAATGTTGTCCACCAGAAAGTAGGTTCATATTGTGCCACAGAGGATTGTGAGTATGCCAAGATGTTATAGAAGGAAAGGAAACTTCTACCTTTTTAAAAACATGAAGGGTATAGGATAAAATAGGTCCATATTTATTGACTTTTTGAGTGAAAATATATATTGTATGTGTTGTTCAAATAAATTACAGTACAAAGAGTGGGTAGTGAGCTTTTAGAATGTGGTATGGAATACTGTTATGTTTTTTATGGCTTTTTTTTGCACTTTTTGTATCTTATTTTGTGTTCCAGAAAACAAGAAAAACAAATGTAGTGGGTGGAACTCAATTCGGATTATTATAGGATGACAAATTTGTAATGTTTAGGTGAACTAACCCTTTCATACAAACACCTTAAGACGCAAACAGCCACGTGAGCTTTCTGAGCTCATCAACATACTCATTTAAAAGCAATTCCAACCACAACAAAATAATAGACTACACACCACATCAGTATCACATAACCACCCATTCTACAGGGTGATTTGTATGACAACAAATGCTCATCTACAACAACATCCCATGCAATCTATGTTTGGTTGGCTTTGGTTGAATTCGGTTAGGTTTGAAAACATTTACAGATGTTGTGGTTGCCCAAACGCAGGGCGATGTACAGTACATACATTCAGCATATAAAGTGTGTAGTCGTAAAAATTAAAAGAAGATAGAAACTGAACATATTGTCTTTAATTTGCTTTCTTTTTATTTTATTCTTTCTTACTAAATAATTTATTGCCTTATATTTCATATAAAAAGGTGTTTTCCTAATTCCATAAAAATTTAACAACTTAAATCTAACCATTTATTTTGACCTGAAATTAAAATGGTCAATACACCTTTTTAAACGTTATTCAGTCATGTTTTGTTTTCTGGGTTGACATGAAAAAAGACTTACAAATGCAAGTGAACAAAGGAAATCGGGCAATTGCCCTGGCATTACAATAATTAATTCTGTATTCCCAGCTGTAATGCTGTATTCAGTGCTTGTAATGCTTGTAATACAGATGTAATGCTGTATTCCCAACCAGTCTTTGATTTGACTCAATTAGGTCAAACTAGTAGTAATGCAATAACAAATTACAAAGTAAACAGGTCACCCACTCAAATGTCTTATTTGTACAGAATATTGTACAGAAAAGTAATATAAGCAGTCTTTTATTATTATTATTATTATTAAGCATCCAGTATTTACAGATTTTTTTTTCATTATTCATTTTTTTTATATTTAATTGCTACTTAAATGTTTTCTTTTTTTTTCGCAGACTGAAAACATGTAGAAAATGCTAAAGTCAAGTATAAAAAAGTTTAGAGTTTTTCACATTCAATCACTTCTAGTGGTACACACTCTTACTAATTTTTGCTGAACCGCCCTATACTCAGGCACACATTTTACCAGTGGATGCATTTCCTGTTGCAACCCAGCCCTGAAAGTGCACTAACTAGTGAACCCCTAATGCTGGGAAACAAACACGCACACTCATACACTACACACAACCTATACCACACCTCTTTGAACTGTGGGGGAAACCAGAGCACATGGAGGAAACCCACACGCAAACACCACACAGAAAGGCATCCTAGTCCAGCCAGGACTCAAACCAGTCTTGCAGTGAGGAAACATTGAGCTACCATTCCACATTCCAGTGTTACTAAAATGCATATTATTGGATTGTTATAGATTTCACTCATACTGCCTAAAAAAGCTCCAAAATCTTCCCTTAACCACTGAACACATCTGAGAACATTATTTTAACATTTAAGTAGTGAACATATTTTTGAAACATGACACTTGAATTCAAGCATGTCATCACACAAATAGAGAGATGAATCAACACATGCTTAGATGAGTAAAACATGTATAATCCTAAGCTTAAAGTAATTGATTACCAGCATAGTAAAGTAGTTCACTTCCAGAATGAATATTCTGTCATGATTTACTCGCCCTTTACTTGTTTCAAACTTGTATGAGAAGTTTTTTTTTTTTCTCTTGGTCAACACAAAATCAAAAGTCTTGGTATTCGAACAGTATTGGCATTTGATTTTGGTATTCAATCACCACTTAAATACAAGGGGAAAATACTATAGTCAATTAATCAAGTGTGACCGACAACTGGAAGTGGAAGTCCATGGTGATCAATGATTCTAAAAAAAAAAAACGCTTTTTCATTTAGTATTCATTCTGATGTTGATTTGTTGTTGTTGTAGTTGTTGTTGTAGTTGTTGGCATAACTTAGGTGGAGACAGAGTGAATCACCTGACCACTTTACTAATGCTAGCTGTAGCAAGTTTCTTATTTACATATGGCAACTGTAGAAAAGACGACACAAACATTTTATTTTGTATTTATTTCCTTGTTGAAAACAAGCAGTTACCTTTATTTCCTATTAGCAGTTGTATTTATTTCCTGGTCGCTAATTACACTGAAAAAATCATTCATGGCATTTGCTATTTGTTGTTTAACTGGTTGCAAATGATTTATTTGGGCTGATTTCAAACATGCCAACGAAGGTGAGCATTACTGGATGTAATTTATTTGTTCAAATTCAGGGCATCTAAATAGTTTGCAACAGTTTTGCATATCTATATATATGTGTGTGTGTGTGCGTGCGTGCACGTGTGTGTGCGTGCGTGCGTGCGTGTGTGTGTGTGTGTGTGCGTGCGTGTGTGCGTGTTTGTGTCAGAATTATTTGCCCCCTTTGATTTTTTTTTATCTCATGTTTAAAAGAGCAAGGGAATTTTCACATTATGTCTGATAATATTTGTTTTATTTCAGGTAGAATAAAAGCAGTAAAAAAAAAGATTTTTAGGTCAAAATTATTAGCCCCTTTAAGCTATTTTTTTTTTCTGATTGTCTACAGAACAAACCATCGTTATACAATAACTTACCTAATTACCCTAACCTGCCTAGTTAACCTAGTTAACTTAGTTAAGCCTTTAAATGTCACTTTAAGCTGTATAGAAGTGTGAAAAATATCTAGTAAAATATTATTTACTGTCATCATGGCAAAGATAAAATAAATCAGTTATTAGAATTGAGTTATTAAAACTGCTGTTTAGAAATGTGCTGAAAAAAATCTTCTCTTTGTTAAACAGAAATTGGGGGAAAAAATAAACAGGGGGCTAATAATCCAGGGGGGCTGATAATTCTGACTTCAACTATATATATATATATATATATATATATATATATATATATATATATATATATATATATATATATATATATATATATATATATATATATATATATATATATATATATATATATATATATATATATATAATATTATATTACTATACTTAGAATGGTTTATTGACCAGTTTACTCGTACTACAATTTCTTCAGTCATTATCCATACATACATTCATTCATTTTGTCTGGCACCATGTATGCAATCCATTTTTAAACAGAAGTCTGTCAACTCTGGCACCCAAGAACACAAGAAGATGGCATTTTATGCAGCTGACATTGTTCTGATTTGTATTTGTATTGGTCACCTCCAGTTTTCCTTTTCATTTAGCTTACAGTTAATGCTATGATGTAATTGTGATGTTGTAACTAAAGGGGGTTATAAGAGATTAGGTTTGAAGTAGAGATGGGGTTAGGTGCTCCAAAATTTCTACGAAAGCATAAATTGGTCAGGAATGTATAATTTCATCATGACTATTAAATTCTTATGCCCAGAACATCAGTGTGTTGATGCCAAATATTTCTCACTGGAAAACAATGGAGTGCATTGCACACCAAGGAACAATGCTATGCATTAAAAAGTGGCACCAAGCAGTCATGGGCAAGCATCAATGTATAATAATGAGTAGATAGTCAGAACATGCAGACCAAAAATGTATCTTAAAACCAGGTATTAAGTCACTGAGCTTATGACTAATCTTTTGAAAACAAGTTCCACTTTATATTAAGTGGCCTTACCTACATTAAAAATAAATACAATGCACTTATTGTGTTCATACTGTATTGCACAACACTTACCATGCTATTTATGGGCAAAATTAAGGTTAGGGATAGGTTTGCTGTCATGGGTAGGTTTAAGGGTGGATAAAGGTGTAAAGGATGGGTTGGTGAAAATACAAATGCAAATACATGCAGATACTTTTAAAAATAAAAGTAAAATGTAAAAACATGCATATAAATAATCTGTACATTGGACCAAATTATGAATGTAACTGTAAGTGCATAGTAATCAGGGCCACTTTATATATAGTGAGATCAAAATTGTGTTACAGTGAAGATGGAGCATTAATTATAAGACAAACAATTTTAGTCCAAAACAACTTAAATAGTTTGAACTTTGGATTGGAAGAAATAAACAGAGAGAAGGAACTTTGTCTTCTTGTTTCAAGACACACCAGCTGAAGAGTATTAATGATTTACTAAGAAATTAGAGAACATGCCAAAAGGAAAAAAATAAATAAAACAAAAGCTTAATCTTTGTCAAAGGTCTGTGCTGTATTTCTCTCCAGAAGTTATGAGTGATGGCAGTGTAATTTCACTCTTTTAAACAATGGTCTCTAAATACCAATGTTCAAGTATACATTTGTGTGGGAAATTGATGTTTTTGTCATCTCCAGTTGCTTAAAAAAATAAATAAATATATAATAATATTAATAATAATAATAATATTAATAATAATAATAGTTTCCCACACAATTACAATTAGTTTAACTACTTTCAGTCTTGCTGTATTGACTTAATGTTTTGTTGAACTAACTTAATAAAATCAAGCCCTTGTGTTAAAAAACTATTTCGTTTTAGAATGTTTCTATGCAAATGGCAGTATCATTTATTGTTTTTATATGTGTCATATGGACTGGGCAAGTAAGAGGAGACCGATCTCAGAACTGCAAATAACAAGTAAGTTATTGCTTATATATTTGGATTAAAATACATAAAGAGAAAACTTTGGCTTCATGTTTTAGCAGACAAACCTCTTCCAATGTCAATGTCATAGATAGTTTACTAAAAAATTGAGAACAAATTGTCCAGACAGCATTACAAATCTTATCTTTAAAACTGCTTTTTTCTAATTATGCCAATATGTTCCTTACTCCCATGTATTTCTTCTAAGTACGCTAAATGTGTCTTCTCTCCTCAAAGCAGGTTCTCGTTTCTCCCCCCAGGATCCCATTAGCTATTCATAGCACTCAAGGAATGTGGTTTCCCCACCCCATGATTTGTTTGCTCTTTCTTTTTTCTTCTTTTCTCTCCACCCTGGCTCACGCTGTGTTTGTGCATGTGTGTGTGTGCGCGCTAAGCACTAGGCAAGACCGGCTCTTGTCCTGGATCTACATCTGGCATTCAGTGTTCATGTAGGTCAGAGGCTGGTTATGACACAGTGCTCAAAGAAGAGAATGCTGGACTCTGCTCAGAGAGACTTCAGTTGCAAAACGCTTTCATGAAACATTACACAATACACATTTTCAAATAATGTCTCTGCTGTGGAGTGTTGCATTATTTATTTTTTCTTAGGTCTTTACTGATAAACAGCAAACAGTGTGGCATAATTTATACTAACAATAATTTAAATGCTTTTTTTCCCACATTAAAAACATTTCCCCCATTTCTTCTGCTAAAACTAGCACTAGTCATTTTCGTAGTTGACTGAAGGGTTAGTTAGGCATTACATTGCCTAATTTTAGGTTGCAAAATTTTAGAAAGATTTTACACACTGAAATTGTGTCTACAATACTGAAACTATTTCTACTGAGAGTGTCTGTATTATTGAAACTTTAATTTGCAAACTGTGATTTTTTTCCAAATGGTTACCATGAAAGCACATTATCCTAAAGAGAAAAATGGCATATTTACCTAAATGACAACTATTGTAGCTACAGTATAACACATTGCTGAAAGTGTAGCAAATACTTACCTTGCCATTTAATGCAACCCAGACTAATTTAAAATATGTGCCTCAACCTGCATTTTTTCAAAATGTAAAATATGTCAATTCATGTACATTTCTTTGCACATTTTACCTGACAAATCCACTAGAGCAGTGGTTCCCAACCTTTTTTTTAGCAGCCCACTAAACCCAACCAAAGTCCCTTTAAGGCAAGTCATTTCATTCTGCGGCCATCTTTGAAACGCCTCTTCAGTAGTATGCTCAGGCATTCTGTCTAAATGGGGCAACATCAAATTCTCGAAAATAGGGATGCTCATTTTAATTAATTTTACTAACCAACAACCGCCGCACCTAATCGGATATTAACGGTTAACTGGTCAGATTAAGATTAAATTATTATTCAATTAAAAAAAATTGACATGTCTATTTTGTGTCTGACACATTAAATATTGCATTTTAAAATAGTGATTTATTTTAACATGCGAACATCTAAATAACAGAACATAACAACCGATCCTCTTCACGCACCTGCAGCGTTTCCAACGCCATAGAAAAAAAATTATAAACGAAATAAAATTAATAAAATAAATAGGCCTGCCCTAAATTATTTTTCACTTAAATTATTAATTTAGATTGCGAAACGAAAACACTGACTGAATCCTTATTAAGAATGGGCATAGGCTGTTTTTTTCCCAATCATATGTTTTTGTCTTCTGTCAAATAAAAATCCTCAAAAAAAATAGACTTCCACAAATCGCTCGCTCCACGGAAAATATGCAATTATTTAATACCCCGCTGTGATTATTAAATCACAAAACCTTTTTACATTTTAAATCATTATTTTAAAGATTATGTCTTGATATATGGCTTCCTTTCCTACTCGCGGTTCAAGTGTGCATGCTGCGTGATGAAAAGACAATGACACGCTCATATGTTGACTTTTTGTAAACAGTTTTGTTGTTTAAATATGATATTCCATTAATTTGCATACATGCTTTGTAAGATGTAAAGTGAAAGCTAAAGCCTATTTGTTGTGTTTATGGCGCAGATCCAGGAGGCAATCTGCATCAGCGCTGGTTTGGCATCAACTTTGTATTAAACAGCAATATTCTTCTTCCATTTTGCTTCTTTGGCAAATATGTTTGTAGGCACGTGTGGTTATACGTTATCGTCCCAAGAGTTTACAAATATGTGTTGCAGTTGCTCATTAAGATTGAGGGGCCAATCACAGCAAACGTGCTTTTCTCTTCCAAAAACGTGAGGTGCACCACATTGCCTTTTATGTTGACAAGGAAAAAAGAAGCTCGGTGCTCTTTTTTATGTCACTAGGAAACGACTGAATCAGCAAGGTATTGATTGTGCAAGAGTGTTGCTGTCTATGTTGTTCCAATTGTAATACTTAATAATATCGTGATATTCAAGATTTGTAAAGTCATACAGCTCTTGATAACTTGAAACAGTGAGCACCAGTCTCTCCTACATCTTCAGTGTTTCCTTTAGGATTTTTTCCAGCTGCGGCGGCAGACCTTTTACACAAATCTACCAACTACCTATGGCGTTATTTCAATGACAAATGGAGAAATGTCGTGAGCACAGTATTACAAGTCGAGATCGCATTTATGCAATATGAGCATGCAAATCTTTTAGCTTGCGTGCCAATTTCCTCTCCTTGTGCACAAAACCTCTTGCACAAGCGCAGATCTTCTTGTGAAAATAAATGCTGCTGATGTGCAATTTAGCGTGTTTATGTAGTGAGTATGTCTCCAACATTTATAAGATTTCCTAGGAATATTTCTGAATGTCTCCAATAGACCTACAGAGTGGCATTAATGCGTCCTGAAGCAAAGTGAAATAGCTATAAACTCCAGCAAGATAAAGTCACTGTATACAGAACCATAGACTTTTATCTATAAATAAAGTATAATTATAGAAACTGTGTTCATCATAACTGAAAGCCATGTCGTGTTTGCTGGCCTCATGCATCACGCACCTCTCAGTCAGTCAGTCAGCATGTAACCTCAAAAGGGTTAAACAAATAACACACAGCACTACTACGGTTACAGAAAAGTTTGCGCTGTTATAATTCACTTACCTTTTAATACATTTTGGTGCAATTGTAACCCGCTATTAAAAACAACAACAACAATGACTGAATGTTTTGACTGAAAAGTTGTAATGTAGTCGTGGAGGGATGAATTTTGGTGTGGTATTCTTCCGCCATGGAAGAATGAATGTAGCGGAAACCATGCTCTTTAAAAGTTCTCTGTAGCTGTCTTGACAAACACAAACACTGCAGCTCTGGGATAATCCATGTCCAAAACACTTGCGGTCGTTAGTAAACCATTCAAAAGATGCCCCTCTTAAGGCAAAAAAGCGCATTTGATCGCCACCTTATGCAGCCAAACTCTAAAAATATCTAAAATAATATTTTTTAATTGTTTAACTTGATACCATTAATTTGTTGTAAACGCATCCTTTCGGTTAACGGCTAATCGATTATTTTTGAGCATCCCTACTCCAAAACTGTTTGGCAAGCTTACAATTACATTGCATATTTGGAACCACCAATAAAATGAAACAACAATCGTCTCATAAGTATCATTTCTAAACATCCAAATCAAACAAAATCGGCATATTTTCAGGTTGCCCAAGTTAATGCGCAGTCACACCCGAAAGGAACGAGATCACGACACCAATCTCACTCATGGCCGTTCTACACATTATCATCTTCTGGGTAATGATTGTCTGATCACGCTGCTCTTTTGAAGTAATTCACAACTTGGTCTTGATGGCGAATCTCCTCCAGAAATGACAATGACTCTTTGTTTACTAGTTTGTGGACATTTGAGTAATTGCGCTCAAGTGATGTGCGTTTGACAGGACAGACTGTACCTTGTGTTTGTTTTATACAGATTACTAAACCAAAAAGCTTTTGTTTTCAAGCGCTCTTGGTTCATTTAATATGTATGTATATAGTGCATTTGTCATGTATGGCCATACACCCAAAGAGCTTCACAATTCACCAGTGTGCAGAATTCACTTGGATGATACGATGGCAGCCACAGGACAACAATGCCAGCGCGCTCACCACACACCAGCTATTGGGGAAGAGGAGAGACAGTAGAGCGAATTCAGTGGATGGTGATGACTGGGAGGCCATGATTAACCAGCTAATGGAGGGAACTTGGCCAGGACACCAGGGTTACACCCCTAGGGGTTAAACCCCTACTCGTAACGAGAGTGAGGGATTTTTAATGTCCAGAGAGTCAGGACCTCTGTTTAACGTCTCATGTCCCCTTCACTTTACTGGGGCATTAGGACTCACACAGACCGTAAGTTGAGCGCACCCTGCTGGCCTCACTAACAACATTTCCAGCAGAAACCTAGTTTTCCCATGTGGTCTCCCATCCAGGTAGTGACCAAGCTCAGCAATGTTTCACTTGAGTAACTGGTCTTGGGCTGCAGGGTGATATGGCTAGGTGAAGGGTCTTAATACTGCATCTTTATTGCCTCTGTAAGTTAAATAAATACCATTATGTTTGCCTTTTTAAATGTATTTTTACATATAAGCATTTTGCAGGGGTCCCACAGAGGATCTTAATCTTTGAAAGAATTCAATCTTTATGCGGGTTTAAGCAATCCTCAATGTTAACACCCACACCAGCTTATCTTATCATCTTAAGTATTGTCTTATATTATCAAATTTTGTCCCAGATGCATCGAGTTCTGCGAGTGCAGGCATCTATATAAGATGACCAGATACAACCAGCAGAGAACTTGAGCACTGGAGCAGTTGAAATAATATTCAGAAAAAAAATGTTTTAAATCAGTGGTGTGTTATTAAACCAATTGAATAGTGCGAATAGCTCATTAAAACTCTTGAAAATAATTCAGATTTTTTTTTAATAATAAAAAAAAAATTCTTATCACACAAACATTATAATAGTCATAATACCTCAAATAATGACTAGACATTTTACATATATTAACAATGTTATTTCTATTAATAACAGCTCGCGACCCACTGCGATATCGTCACGGCCCCCTGAGGCACTAGAGGGTGCTACATTTTTGCGAACCTGAATTATGTTACTTGGAGACATTTTGATATATGCGTCAGATACTCGTCCTTCTTGTGCATATTCACAAGATGTTGGGGCTTGTCATACAGATCACCTTGCAAACAACCAACTAAACCCTTCCCTAAACATAACCACTATTGTTTTTAAAAGCAAATGTAAGAAAAAAAGTCCATTGCAGCAATGTTTTACCTTGATTTTACATTGCTTTCATCTTTTTTTGTGGAACCGTGCTTCACCGAACTCAAATCTTTTAACGCTCTGCATCACAAGTTAACATCACTCAAAGTAAGCTACCAAGCAAACTGACCATGCTGGAAAAGTTGTCCAAATTCACTAGATAAGTCATAATGTATGGAATACTGTTTCAAGCCAAAACTGGTCTGAATTGAGAAAATATTTGTTTATTTCTTGCTGCATCACAGACACTCATATATTAACAATTTATTTAAAGAAACAAAGTTCTGGCCATCTTAAATTAGGCATGGATATTGTGATCATGATTTTCAAAAGTATTACAGAGCTCCGTAAGCATTTATTAGTATCATTTGTTGAGCACCTCTGTATAGTCTTTCAGAGTGCTTGGACAGAATCTGCCTTGCGTGATGTCAGACTTAACAAGTGGATAGAAATACAGTAGATAGGTGAGACAAACGTATCTGATAAAAATCATAGACATTATTAAGTTGTTTGTGGTATTTATTTTGTGTTGCACAAAGAACTACACAAAATAATTATTTAATCATCAAAAACATGTTTATGTAAACATCATTACTGTGAAAAGGAACAAAAGTTGTTGTCGTCATACTGCCCCGTAGTGTTCCTTTTAATTATAAACAGCAGTAAAATGTATGTTGAAGTATGTGTTTGCAGTTTCATGACAATGTTGGCTGAAGCACATATTTCCAATGAGCCTGGGTTGAGCCTCAGTTACAATCAATTAAGCTTGATATTTGAGTGAAGAGAGTCTTTAGTACATTTATTCGTTGCTATGTGCATACTACTTGACAGATTAACACAGTGGGGTCACATTGACATTAAACAGCATCTCAATATATGAAGAATCACACACACTTTTCTGCGTTATCTACAAAAATGTATTTCACAAGACACATAAGATGTGCTACAGGTATAAACGCTAGATCATGTGTGAGAAGTAAGTTCTTATGTGACTGGATAAATTCCTATGAAAAGAACTTCTCTCAGATTGTGACTTTGATAATACACTTTATCTGAACAAGCACTGTTTTGCTTGGAGATTTCCACAGTATTGTAGATGGGAAATAAAGTAGGCTAAATTGTTCAATGGGTACCCGGCGTTATGCAGAATGTGATTTGTTCATTCACTAAGAAGAACAATTGTATGTTTGTAAAGTTTACTTTGCTGATGGATTCATTTTTATCCCATGCTTCTTAGTATGTATGTTAGTATGCATGTATATTTTAGTATGCATGTTGAAATAAAAATATATTTAGGTCCATAAATATTTGGACATCGACACAATCTTGATACTTGAAATCTTGAAATGAAACAAACAAGAGCTTCAACTGCAAACTGTCAGCTTTAATTTGAGGATAATTACATCCAAATCAGGTGAACGCTGTAGGAATTACAACAGTTTGCATATGTGCCTCCCACTTGTTAAGGGTTCAAACATAATTGGACAGAATAATAATTACAAATCAAACTTTCACTTTTTAATACTTGGTTGCAAATCCTTTGCAGACAACTAAAGCCTGAAGTCTGGAACGCATAGACATTACCAGATGGGTTTCATCCTGGTGGTGCTCTGCCAGGCCTTTTCCCTCAGTGTTGTATTCAGCAAGTGAAATGCATGCTCAATCGGATTCAGGTGATTGACTTGGCCATTGCATAACATTCCATTTCTTTCCCTTCAAAAACTCTTTGGTTGCTTTTGCAGTATGCTTTGGGTCATTCTCCATCTGCACGGTGAAGCACCGTCCAATGAGTTCTGAAGCATTTGGCTTAATATGAGCAGAAAATATTATCTGAAACACTTCAGAATTCATACTGCTGCTTTTGTCCGCAGTCGCATCATCAATAAATAAAAGAGAACCAGTTTCATTGACAGCCATACATGCCCACACCATGTCTCTATACAACCACCATGCTTCACTGCTTAGGATCATGAGCAGTTCCTTTCCTTCTCCATACTCTTCTCTTCCCATCACTCTGGTACAAGTTGATCTTGATCTCATCTGTCCATAAGATGTTGTTCCAGCACTGTGATGGCTTTTTTAAAACTTTAATCTGGCCTTCCTGTTTTTGAGGCTCACCAATGGTTTACATCTTGTGGTGAACCCTCTGTATTCACTCTTGTGTAGTCTTCTCTTGATTCTTGACTCTGACACACATACACCTACCTTCTGGAGAGTGTTCTTGATCTGGCCAACTATTGTGAAGGGTGTTTTCTTCACCAGGTAAAGAGTTCTTTGGTCATCCAATACAGTTGTTTTCCAAGGTCTTCTAGGTCTTTTGGTATTGCTGAGCTCACTGGTGCGTTCTTTCTTTTTAAGAATGTTTCAAACTGTTTTTTTGGCCACGCCTAATCTTTTTGCTATCTCTCTGATGGGTTTGTTTTGTTTTTTTAGTCTAATGATGGCTTGCTCGACTGATAGTGACAGCTATTTGGATCTCATCTTGACAGATGACAGTAACAGATTCCAAATGCAAATAGCACACTTGGAATGAACTACGCACCTTTTATCTGATCATTGTAATTAGGATAATGATGGAATAACACACATGGAATAGCTTAGAAGCCAATTGTCCAATTACTTTTGGACCCTTAACAAGTGGGAAGCACATATGCAAGTTGTTGTAATTCCTACACCGTTCACCTGATTTGGATGTAAATTCCCTCAACTTAAAGCCGACAGTCTGCAGTTAAAGCACATCTTCATTTCATTTCAAATCTATTGTGTTGGTATATAGAGCCAGAAATGTTAAAATTGTGTCGATGTCCAAATATTTATGGACCTAACTGTATATGCCGGCACTATATCTAATCTAATATAATTTCTTTCTATCCAGTAATGAAAATATTGATTGATTGATTCTTTCATTCATCTTTTTTTTCGGTTTAATCCTTATTTATCCGGGTTCGCCACGGTGGAATGAACTACCAGCTATTGTTTTATGCAGCAGATGCCCTTCCAGCCGCAACCTAGTACTAGGACCTTGCCACCATGCTGCTGTAATGAAAATATGACTTTTTAACTCAAATTAAAATGCAACGTTGGTGTATTACTTTTTCTTGTTCTAAAGGTTATTTCCTTGTTTTAATTGAGCATATTCAATATTGACCTATGTTCACTCACATTTGAATCCACCTGTCACTGATTGTTTTCAAACAAGTCTCTTTTTTTGTAGACACTATAGAGTGACTTTATGATGTGAAGAATTTTCAGTCAACATAATGTTCAAGATATCTTCATGACAGCATGACGTTTGATATTTGTCTATTAAATGCTTTGCGCTTGAATGGTGAGCATAGCAGCTTTTTCTCATGAGAAAGTCAAGATCATCATGTTATGCTGAGATGACAAGACAAGATATGATCACGAGAAAACAGGACAAAAATAGTCAACAGGGAAAGCACTAAGACCCAGAACTTTTTTCATTATTATAGCAACATCCTCTTTCATATTGCTCAAAAACAGTAACATGCTATTATATCTGACTGATCCCTGAGCACAGATCTGTTTGTGTAAAAGTGAAAGTAGATCTAAGAGAGCATTTTCATCGATATGAAGCTTTTACGTTCTTATCTAAGCTGCACACAGTTATTACTGTGGTTTTGTGTTTGTTTGGATGTTTGAAATATTACTTGTAGGTCCATCCTGGGAAACGATTTTTATTTCTTTTAATAAAGTAAATGAATGACTTTGCTGTGGGTCACATGCATATTTTGAGAGCTCAGTGTGAATTGCACTGGGTGCAGACTGTGACCGAGCACGTGCAATGAGCGTCCATGTTCCCGCTGGGTGAGATAGACAGATAAAGACAGCAACACGTGAGGAGGAGTGGGGGATGTGGAGGTGAACAGCGAGTGACAGTGAGTGTGAAAGCAGCTAAAGAGGCACAGTTAACCAGCCAAAGACTCACAAGACAGCCAAGAAACAAGTTGCGGCTTGGAACTTTATTTCCTGTTATACTACAAACAAACAGCACGCACATGTATTTTTTTCTGCACACCTGCTGTGTTTTGCTTTCGCTCCTCCATGTCAGCTCTTTTTTTACACAGTTTTCTTCAGCTGTACTGAGAGAAAGCCGTTAGGCCACATTTTTCTTCCTTTCTTTTCCTCTTGCCTCCCCCTCTCCTCAACTAAAGCATCAGGTCCTTCTGTCCAGCCAACACACACACACACACACACACACAAACATACACACACCGTATGGTGCTACATGCCAGGCAACCCGATATGTGCTTTCTCAGAAGAGCCCTCAATGACTCCAAGCACTGCTGCTGTCTCACGTTCAACAAAAACACATCTGTAAAGGACCACAGCTTGGACTAATACTACAGCCGGCCAAATCATAACAAATAATCCTTATGTGATCCATTTCATGTCTCTTTTTGCATCTGCTTAGCAAAACATTTGTTTTATATAGCTTATTTCAAGCATGAAATAAATAAAAAAACTATAAATGAATAAAGTTTATTTTATATCATAGTACTGTTTTTTTTCTTCACGGTATACCCAAAAACTGTCCCCACACAATTATAATCGTTAATGTTAATTGCAGTGGTGTAAAATTACAAATACTCAAATGACTGTAATTGAGTAGTCTTTCTCAGAAATTGTAATATACTAAGTAGTTTAAAGAATGTGTACTTTTACTTTCCCTTGAGTACATTATTAGTGCAGTATTGGTACTTTTACTCCACTACTTTCTTTCAGCCTGCAGTCACTACTTTATATTTTCTTGTCTATGGGGGTTAGAAAAATCAGTCCTGTGATTCCTGTCCAATCAGATCACACATAAAGTAAATCACATCATGATGAACTACCTCAAGATATGTGGGATTTATAATTGCAGCAAACTGTTTGGAACAATTAGTCTAGAGACTCACTCTCTAGATCTAGAGACAATGACCTAGAGACTGTTTAGACTGCATGTCACTGATGAGAAGATGATGAGCGTTTACTGTATGATGACTGAAATGGCCTTAAACACCCAGCAGGCACAAAATGGCAACATATCAGATTGACGTTGTACTCCAACATTGTGAGGATGTTGCGTTTTGTTTGGAAATGAAAATCGGGTTGACATCAGAACCCAACATGGTAACGACTACCACTATGATGTCTATCAGATGCTGGCCATACCTGATAAATAATTGTCAGTATTTGATGTGAATATGACAATGGTTTAACAAGTTGACTCGATGTTCGTTTTTGGTCATTTTCTAACACAACCTAAAATCAACCAAATATCAACGTCATGTGATATCAATATTGGACATCAAAAAAGCATCCTTAGACATTGAATTTTTGTCACCTGATATTACAACCTTAATCTAACCCATAGGTAACATTTTATGATGTTGTGTGCCTGCTGGGCAATAACTAAACGCACTACAGAATGTTACACTCACACTCATCCACAAATTACATGTAAATTCATCAGCTTTTTACAACATAATTCTCACTACTCACTACTCTTGAGTACTTTTGAAAGGTCTACTGGTATACTTTTACTCGACTTGCAGGTAATGGTACTTTTACTTAAGTATGATTTTTCAGTACTCTTTCCACCACTGGTTAAATGCAATTATGAGCTTATAACTTGCAATCTGAGATATAAACTTAAAAAAGATTAAAAAAAAGATAATAATTATCTAATTTCAATCTTTGCTTCCACTTACAAGTTTTGTACCTTGCAACAATGTTCTAACCAAAGTACAGCATGTTCAAAATGCACATAATTTCCAGGTAATAAAGAGTTTTTGTGCCACACTCAAAGAGACAATGCAGATGTAGTACTTTAGGTTATGAAAATAAATTGCATATGGGTAGTATGTTAAGAAGTAGTATGTTAAGAACTGGTCACTGTTTTTTTTTTTCCAATTTGACCAATAGATCTAATCACACTAAATTCTAAGAAAACTAACAAAGGTATTGCTTAGTAATTAAGATTTAATTTTTTGTTGTTTTTTCATTATTATTATTATTATTATTATTATTATTATTATTATTATTATTATTATTATTATTATTTGTATTACATGCCAAAGACACACTGCATGTTGTTTAAAATGATGCTCTAGTGTGATGTCATATTTCCAAAGGTCGTGCTGCTCTATAATTTCATCACATTCTGTGTAACTGTTGTGGGAGCTCTGGATGTGGCTGAACACTGGGTACTTAACATACACTTACTGTACAGTGTATTTACCTAGGAAAAATACTGGGTTGCATAAGATAGCATGGGGTAAGGTTATATTCAGGGTAGGTTTAGACATTGTACCTCAATTTACGTAATACGTACATGTAAAACAGTGCACTTACCGTTCAATTATTGTACACATTTTTACCGTTATATTAGTAATCAATTTTATTAGTTACATCTTCAACTAGATATTAAAGTTTGAGGACAAACTTTATGGTGGCTTGAAAAGCGGAGTCTGAATTAGCATGTTACTAGCATGACTTAGCAAGTAACTAGCATGATTCTAACATAAATTAGCATGTAACTAGCATGATTCTAGCATGAATTAGCATGTTACTAACATGTTTCTAGCATGAATTAGCATGATTCTAGCATGAATTAGCATGTTACTAGCATGTTTCTAGCATGAGTTAGCATGTTACTAGCATGTTTCTAGCATGAATTAGCATGTTACTAGCATGATTCTAGCATGAAATAGCATGTTACTAGCATGTTTCTAGCATGAATTAGCATGTTACTAGCATGTTTCTAGCATGATTTAGCATGTTATTAGCATGATTCTAGCATGAATTAGCATGTTACTAGCATGATTCTAGCATGTATTAGCATGTTACTAGCATGTTTCTAGCATGAATTAGCATGTTACTAGCATGATTCTAGCATGAATTAGCATGTTATTAGCATGATTCTAGCATGAATTAGCATGTTACTAGCATGATTCTAGCATGAATTAGCATGTTACTAGCATGATTCTAGCATGAATTAGCATGTTACTAGCATGATTCTAGCATGGATTAGCATGTAACTAGCATGATTCTAACATGAATTAGCATGTTACTAGCATGTTTCTAGCATGAATTAGCATGTTATTAGCATGATTCTAGCATGAATTAGCATGTTACTAGCATGATTCTAGCATGAATTAGCATGTTACTAGCATGTTTCTAGCATGAATTAGCATGTTACTAGCATGTTTCTAGCATGAATTAGCATGTTACTAGCATGATTCTAGCATGAATTAGCATGTTATTAGCATGATTCTAGCATGAATTAGCATGTTACTAGCATGATTCTAGCATGAATTAGCATGTTATTAGTATGATTCTAGCATGAATTAGCATGTTACTAGCATGATTCTAGCATGTTACTAGCATGTTTCTAGCATGAATTAGCATGTTTCTAGCATGAATTAGCATGTTGTTAGCATGATTCTAGCATGAATTAGCATGTTTCTAGCATGAATTAGCATGTAACTAGCATGATTCTAGCATGTATTAGCATGTTACTAGCATGTTTCTAGCATGAATTAGCATGTTACTAGCATGATTCTAGCATGAATTAGCATGTTATTAGCATGATTCTAGCATGAATTAGCATGTTACTAGCATGATTCTAGCATGAATTAGCATGTTACTAGCATGATTCTAGCATGAATTAGCATGTTACTAGCATGATTCTAGCATGTATTAGCATGTTACTAGCATGTTTCTAGCATGAATTAGCATGTTACTAGCATGATTCTAGCATGAATTAGCATGTTATTAGCATGATTCTAGCATGAATTAGCATGTTACTAGCATGATTCTAGCATGAATTAGCATGTTACTAGCATGATTCTAGCATGAATTAGCATGTTACTAGCATGATTCTAGCATGGATTAGCATGTAACTAGCATGATTCTAGCATGAATTAGCATGTTACTAGCATGTTTCTAGCATGAATTAGCATGTTATTAGCATGATTCTAGCATGAATTAGCATGTTACTAGCATGATTCTAGCATGAATTAGCATGTTACTAGCATGTTTCTAGCATGAATTAGCATGTTACTAGCATGATTCTAGCATGAATTAGCATGTTATTAGCATGATTCTAGCATGAATTAGCATGTTATTAGTATGATTCTAGCATGAATTAGCATGTTACTAGCATGATTCTAGCATGTTACTAGCATGTTTCTAGCATGAATTAGCATGTTTCTAGCATGAATTAGCATGTTGTTAGCATGATTCTAGCATGAATTAGCATGTTTCTAGCATGAATTAGCATGTAACTAGCATGATTCTAGCATTAATTAGCATGTAACTAGCATGTTACTAGCATGATTCTAGCATGAATCAGCTTGTTTCTAGCATGAATTAGCATGTTGTTAGCATGATTCTAGCATGAATTAGCATGTTACTAGCATGACTAGCATGTCACTATCGTGTTGCTAGCACCTTTCTAGCAAGATTAGCATGTCAGTAGGATGCTAAAACTGTTAGCGTGTGTTAGAATAGCTAGTCACAGTCTCTGGGACAGTTGCTAGGGTGCTGTAAGTGGTTGCTAGGGAGTGGCTAGTAAGTTAAAAAGTCATCAGTTATTGGCTGCTGGCTAGACTGAGTTAAATGAGTCCAGTAAGAATCCTGTAGGACAGTCTGATGCAGAGTTATGAGCTCACAAAGTTTGACCCAATGTTAAGTCAATGGGACTTTTGGGATTTTTCTGGGTCGTTTTTCGGAAAACCCAAGGTCGGATCAGTTAGAAAAGATATAGCAACCCGAGTCAGACCAGTTT
Source organism: Danio aesculapii (assembly GCF_903798145.1). Taxonomy (NCBI): domain Eukaryota; kingdom Metazoa; phylum Chordata; class Actinopteri; order Cypriniformes; family Danionidae; genus Danio; species Danio aesculapii. The sequence continues at coordinate 15,259,079 of NC_079453.1, forward strand.
GAAGGTTTGACGAAAGTTTGAAGTATGTAGCTTGAAAGGCCTAGGAGGAGATACACTTAGAAATTAGTCTCAGAAGAAGAAGAAGAAGAAGAAGAAGAAGAAGAAGAAGAATAAGTTTAAGATAGATAACAGTATGCTGGCTTTTCAAGCCACCATAATTACATTATTGACTCTCTTAACATTTAAACCTATCTACCATGTATCGCTAAACATGTCTCTAACCATAACTGTATTTTACCTCAGCAACAGCAAATGTGCTGTGCATAGAAAATAACATCATGAGCACAATAAGTACATTTATGTGTATATGCATAACATATGACCTTTTAATGTATCCTTTTATTACTTTTTGTTTATAATGCACTTCCTTTGTTTAATATTCAGTATTCTCAGAATATGAAATGTCATCGCATGGATCCAATATTAGGTAAAGATCACATTCTATGACGATATTTTCTAAATGTCCTAATGTAAGTATATGAAAACTGTCTATTTATAAAGACTTCATTTGGAGAAGATTTTTTCAGTATTTATAACTTTCAAACCCTCAGATTCTAGATTTTTAATAAGTTGTATCCAACCCAGGCTCATTCTGATTACGCACTTCTATATAAATTTCTGGAGAGTGACAAACACGTCCCAGGAGCTCTTTTTTTTTTAGTTTGTTTTCTTGCAGGTTTTCTTTTCACAAATCCACCAGAGGCCGCTGTGTAAGCTTTTTGAGATCTCAAATTTCTTTCCCACCCCCTTCCCTAAACCCAACCATTGTGTTTTAAAAAGCAATGATTGGCCAGTGCCCACCCACTTTCCTAAACCCAAACGACAGTGTTTTAAAAAGCAATCCAGAAAAAGGAAAGCCCTCGTGGCAGCCTGATCCTTACCATGTTTCCAGATTTTACCACATTGTTACCCTGTTATTTACTTGTTTGTTTTATTTATTTATTTTTTTCAGCTTTTTTTTGTCTTACCTGCATACTGGAACCATTTTTCATCAGACTCAAACCCTGTCGTCATGGTCAACTCCGCTCTGTGTCTCAAATCCTCCAAAGTTGGAAAAAAAGAGGAAAAGCCTTCCATATGGAGGTAAGCGGTCAGCTGGTAAGCACAAAAATGAACGGTGTCATACCGCCCTATACCGTTCACTTTAAAGACGAAATACAGCTATACTTTCCTCTGCCTATATAATTTGCGATCTCTGAAAATGCATATAGGGCTACGTTTTCAGAATGAGACTATGTTGGTTGTATCTCAGGCAAATATTTTCCTGTTATAACATCACTTGAAAGCCTATTTATTCAGCTTTCATTTTATATATAAATCACACGTATTGGCACTTATGATTGGTTTGATTGTGCCGGATCATATTTGAACACATTAATACCAGATGAATTGGTAACGTGTATCAGCTGACTACTTGTAATCATTTCACTGAAAATGCATGTTAGCACCAAGTTGAAACAAGACCAAGGAGTTTGTGCACTTGAACAGCTCTCAATCACAGATTATTGTCCAGTATTAGGTAAAGTGTTGACTCCAAGATTAAGACCTTTCATAATGAGCATGATACAATAAAGAGAGGCAAATTAAAGTTGAACAGCAGTGCACATTCAGCTAAACACTTTTTTTCTCCTCTGGAATGCTTTCGTTTTCACGTTAACGTTAATTTGTACACAGTCTACATTATAAAACGGAGAAAACCAATATAGCAGTCATCAATCTTTGCTTTGTTTTGCTTGGAAAGTAATATAACTCATTGTTATATTTTAAAACCAAAGTTTACAGGATTGTGTTCTCTAGAAACATTTGAAGCGGTGGACTAGTATGATCCAGTTGTTGTCATCAAGCTACGTTAAAGCATATCACCTTAAATTTGACATTTTTAACACTCCTCAATACCCACAATGTACAAGATGGCTACTTTGATACTCTTGTAGACAGCGGTTTTCAATGTATGGTAAGTGCAGCACTGCGTTGTTTACAGCGGTAACCCAGGAAACACTATATCATTGTTGTTCATAAGTGCCACCTGCTGGAAAAGAGAGAATTTGCATCACTCTTATGTTAAATGCCAATAGTTAACAAAGACGACCAAATTGTATGTTATTGCTTCAGATTTTATAAGCAATTATACAGTCTAATTTAGATTAAAAACTGCTCGTAGCATGTATGCTGCATAATTGTCTAAATCATGATTAAAATGCAGTCATTTTTTGTTTTAAAATTGCAAGTTTTGTTATGTTGCAACCTATGGATCATCAATACAATTGGTTGGGTTTAGGGAAGGAGGAGGAGTGGGTTAGTCGATAGGTCAGTCGGTCATATATTTCAGTTTCAGAAAGAAATGTGCGGCAATAATCTAACAAAAGGACACTTTTCATTTACTACATAAATGTCATAAATGTTTTAGTAACATTCCTATACTAATTGGGCCTATAACTAATTAATCCAATTGCATTACTGTGCATTACTATATATATATATATATATATATATATATATATATATATATATATATATATATATATATATATATATATATATATATATATTTGTAGACTCAGTCAACATTTATCATTTGACTATTTCTTAATTACAGTTGTTAATTTTATTTACACATTATTCACATAATTTGCTGGTCATTGTTTTAATCTGCTTTCATCAAATTCTAGACACATTGCCATGGATGGTGGTTTAATAAACATCCCAGTAACTAAGACATTCATTTTCACAGCACAAACTGCAGCAATTTGTAATTCAGTTTAGTGATTCAGAGTGGAAATAAAAGTTCAGAATACTTCCAAAATGTTAATTTGTGGAGATTTCTGAGCAACACACAGTATCTGTGTATATCCACGTAGATGCACACATTGGTCAGTACAGTAATAATGCAATAAGGTGTTTTACAAGTGCAATCAAAATCAGCATATTCCACATAACTCAGTTGTGGTTATTATAATTATGAATGCTTAATAACATTAGTTTAACCAAAGTACTGTGTTTACATGAAGTTGCATATAATCATAATATTGGCAAAATTCTTTTATAATTGCATTATACAGTAAGAGTGCATGTAAACATACTCAATGTGACAGGGACTTTGGTATCAAGACACGTCAAGTACTTCGATGTTAACATCTCCTTCAATCACTGTACCATAAATGTCTGGCATTATGTGGGTGAAGACAGAAGATGAGCCCTCAGTTTTTCATTAAATGATGAAACGAGTGATGTAACAGACAATGAAATACGTTACATGTCACATTGAGGTCCAATGTTCAACTAATGGAGCAAGCTTGGTTTTCCCAGTCCTCCCTCTCTCTCTCTCTCTCTCTCTCTCTCTCTCTCTCTGTCTTTGGCTGAGTCACTCTGGACACTGCTGCTTAGGAACGAGTGGATTCTTAACGGTGTCTCCATGGCGACCCTGTGGGGAAGGTCACAGTCTGCGGGGTTGGGAATGTTTGAAGGTCTGTTGGAAACACACGCTAGCAAAGAGTGACTGATCTTTGGCCTGTCTGCTTGTTTTAGGACTCTGCTCTTTAACTCATTGGCTGTTTGTTCAAACATATGCTCCTTATAGTAATTGTTTTCTATCAGTTACCTGAATTTTGAGCTTGTTACTCTGTCATACTTGTGAAATGACAGATTTGATTGTGACCTAGTCAGAAAAGCCAACAAAAATCTCATTTTCTCGTCATGTGAAATTAGACAGTCATGTGAACTCACTATCAAATGTAGGTTCCAGTCTCAGAAAGAGGCTGTAAACCCTGTAAACATAAAAAGAAATGAATGAATGAATAAATAAATACTTTAAACAGTTAACTAAACATGTAAAATTACCATTTTTTTAAATAAATAAATAAACTTCACAAATACAATTTTAGGTTAACCAGTTCCAAAAAGCCTCAACTCAAACTTGTGGCTTTTTAAACTCACTTTTAAAAATGGGTTTATAAATAAAACATAAATGAAACATCATACATCATACATGAAAAAGTCATACTTTGAAGCAAATAAACCAAAAAATATCTATCTATCTATCTATCTATCTATCTATCTATCTATCTATCTATCTATCTATCTATCTATCTATCTATCTATCTATCTATCTATCTATCTATTTCCAGCAAGTTTTTTTATTAATTTTTATTTTTTAACAAATGGTTTGAAATGTAAAGATGCTTAATTTGGTTTTCCATTGGTTTAAAGACTATTTCCTATTGTGAATATTGTGAATCATAGATATCATGAAATATCCATATTCAACTGTTAGTAGTGTTATACAACGTGAAAGCAATTGGCACAACAGTAACTCAGACAAAATTCAGACATCACATACTGGGATACAACACTTTGGAGATGACCTCTTCCTGTTCCAAGATGACTGCGCACCAGTGCACAAAGCAAGGTCCATAAAGACATAGATAAGCTTGTTGTAGAGAGAATTGACTGTCCTGACCTCAACCTAACAAAATACCTTTGGGATGAATTAGAGCACAGGGTGTGAACCAGGCCTTCTCGTCCAGCAACAATGCCAGTCCTCACAAATGCACTTCTAGACAAATGGCTAAAAATTCTCATAAACTTACTCCTAAACCTAGTAGAAAGCATTCCCAGAAGAGACAAAGTTGTAGTAACTGCAAAATGTGGGCCAAATGCATATTAAACCCTGTGGATTAAGAATGGGATGTCATTAAAGTTCATGTTTAAGTAAATGCAGAAGTTCCTAAAAATCTAGACACCTATTTTTGCAGTCATTATCATGCTGAAACATCCACCCTGGTTTCATTGTTATCATCCAGCTAATGTAGATTTTGGGACTGAAGCAGCTAAGCTTAATTTACACTAACTAAGGGTAAGGTTGCTTTCTAACTACTGTGAAATTTCAACTGCTGTCTGAGCTTTCACTGTCTTTTTACACCAGCTTTTCTTCATGTGTTCAATACTTTCTCCATGTGTCATTTCATTTTATTACGCATAACTTAATTTCTAAACTAATTTGTTTTGTTCTGATATGGATTGCTTTGGTTGTTAAAATTCAATGGAACTTTTAGAAATATGTTTACAGACAGACAGACAGACAGACAGACAGACAGACAGACAGACAGACAGATAGATAGATAGATAGATAGATAGATAGATAGATAGATAGATAGATAGATAGATAGATAGATAGATAGATAGATAGATAGATACTGTAGATAGATAGTGTGGAGTTGTGTGGAGCTGAGTCAATCCAACTCCATATGCTATTCAGGGGTCCTAAGCAGCACCTTATTTGTGTTTATTAAGGAACTTGAATCTAATTAAATATTGTTTTATTTTTATAAAGGTTTGAGTGCTCGCAGTTTGTTCTTAGAATCTCAAGTAAATGTTTCACACTTTTCTTTGAATGGCTCTCATATTTCACAATTTTCCCTCTCTCTCTCTCTCTCTCTAGCTCTCTCTCCTCTTTTGTGTCTCTCACTGTGAATGTTCATTGTGGGGGAGGTGTGTTTGACGCTAAAAGGGAGTTTGAGAACAACACTGACTGCTGACCTTTTATACACAGTCACGCGCACACACATAAACATATCCTTACATATTTCGATTCTTTCCCAAACCAATTAACTATTTTTGAGATGTTGCAGTTAATAATTAGTATGAAATAAGTCTTTACCATTTTTTTCTGTTTGCATAGGCAGCATTGTTTTTTTGTTTGTTTGTTTCTCAAATATTCCTGTGCCAGTCCTGTCTAGTTTGCCAGCAGAAAGTATCAAAGAGCATTGTAAATATGTATAGTCTGCTGTACAAACTGCATCATTCATATATGTGTCCAATGTATTCGGTAAACTTGGACATTTGGAGAATCACTGATTCATGATGTCATGAAAATATTAGCGATTTAAAAAGCCACTTATTAGCCAAATATTAGCATATTCTGATTAGCCTTATAGATATTTAATACTTAGATACAAAATTAATACATTTCCTGGGTTACAGGGGTCAATTTGATTGCAAATGCATTGCCAGATCTATTGCCCACATTTGCATCCATTGACAACATTTACATGTAGACTGCGAGGGAAAACCATCTCCATTGCCGTTAAAGTTCATGAAATGAAAATGGATGTTCTTTTCCTTATGCATGCTTTATGCATGCTATCATGCTGTAAAATAATGCCAACCTTTACATGTATATGTTTTATGTATTAAAATTTACAGTTTCTCACGTAAACTAAAATGGATCACCAATTGTAATGACATCACTTGTCGCACTTTAGTCTCTCACCAGATATTCTGTCCAATCAACTGCTTTAAATTCAACACAGGCACATGCTTGAACCTACATTTTTGTGAAACAGTAAAATGTGCATTAACATACTTTTGGTAATGTTACTTAATATTACTTCTAGATAAAATTAACACTTCAGGGCAGTATGAAGCCAACAGCTTTTGTTCCTTTTCACACTAATCATATTTGCAGGTACATATTACCAATAAATAAAGGTTTAATTTTGTGCAGTCTTTGGATAACACTAATTAAATAACGGCGTATATGATTTGTAAGCAAATATGTTTGCCTCACTTGTTTATCTCCATATGGACAACTTTTGTGATGTAGTCAGTTTGCTCAATAGCTCACTTTGTACAATGTTGAACTTGTAATATAGAGTGATCAAGATCGAGTCTGGTAAAGCACAGTTCCACAAAAAAGATAAAAGCAAGGTTAAACGTGGCTATGATTGACTTTTCTCTTACATTTGCTTTTGAAAACACAATTGTTTAGGATTAAGAAAGGGTTTAGGTCAGTAAGGTTATCTGTATGACAAGCCCCACCTTCTCATGGATGTGCACAAAAAGTATGTGTACTGACATGCATAACAACACATGCCCTGATTGAACTAGTCTGCAATAGCGAAAACAGGAGACGCATTAGAAACAGATGACCATCTTCGGTTTTAAGACTTTAAGATGAGTCACACTCAACACACCTGCAGTTATTATGGTAGCCTATAAATACAGCACTACAACATACAAAAGCGAGAAATCGACTTAAAAAGCCACTCACCAGTTTTATAATGATTTGATCAGCTGTAGTTTAAAATTATACTGGGTTTAAAATTTTTCAAAATTGGCACTATCCTTATAAATAAACTGCATAGTTGCCATCTAAACAACTACATTATCGACTAAAAAGCCCCAAAAGTACATTATGTTGTCCAACAGCAGGAATATTTCGTCACCTTTCGTATTTCGGTTCTATCTGACATCTTATTTTACAATGTATATATTACATGTGGAATATTTTTATTTGTGTACATATAGTCAGTGAAACACTTTTCAGTGTTTATTAAACTCATTTGGTCCTCGTATGTTTCTTTTAAAGTCTTTAAATTTAATATTAAGCCTTGAAGGGCAAATACTTAATTTAATTCATGGGGCATATAATTCAATAAATATAATTCAATAATTCATATAAAGCATAAAAATTAATAAATATTAACATATTAATTAAAAAAATTATATTTAGCACAGCCTTGTATGTGTCACGGATTGGCCAGGCTCTTCCACCAGCATCACGCAACGATCACCGTCACCTGAGTATTAACCACGCACAGCTGCACCCAATCACTTCCATTCACTATAATAGCACACACCTCACTTCAGTCAGGGTCCGGTCTCGTTCCCACGAAGCGGACTCCTAGCGAGTACCTCCTGGTAGTCACTATCACATTGCTCTCATATCTTGAACTTACCTGATCTCTGTTTTGTTCCAGTCTGTCCAGTGTTCCCGGTGTCCTGTCCGTATTGAGTGTGTCTTCAGTCTGTCTTCCCCACAAGCCCTCTAGTGTGTGCATTCGGTCTCCCTCAGTGTCTGTCATCCATCCTGCTCCGAAGAAGGAATACCATCTCAATAATACTACAATCACATCCCCTTTGTTATCCTCGTATGCTCCGCTGCTGTAATAAACATCTTTCATTATATACTCACCTAACTTGTCCGTCTGCTTCCCTAACAGAAGACCGGACCCTACAGTTTACAGCATGAGCACTCCCGATCCCATTCAGGAGTTGGTGGACTCCCTGAAGAGAGTGTTAATGCCAGCTACTCCACTTCCCGAAGCACCACCAGCACCGAGCACTTCTTCACCGTCCACCCACTCATCCAGTCCCATGGCTCGACCAGCGCCCTACTCTGGCGGGGCGGAGGAGTGCAATGGCTTTCTATTACAATGTTCCCTGATATTCACAATGCAACCAGATTTATACCCCACAGATCGGTCCAAAATTGCATTCATCATCTCCCTTCTCTCTGGGTCGGCTCTCCGGTGGGCTGAGACCATCTGGCAGCAAGCTGGGCCGGTAACCAATTCCATTCATAGTTTTACCACATATTTCAAGGATGTCTTTGGTCGTGCAGATGGAGAAGTAGCAGCCGGAGAACAATTATATCATCTTAAGCAGGGAGCCATGTCCACCCAGGACTATGCGCTCCGATTTCGTACTCTGGCTGCTGCTAGTGGATGGAATGAGCGATCTCTCCTAACAACTTACCGGCTCGGATTGGAGCCCAACCTGAGGTTACAGCTGGCAGCCCTCGACGATACTATGGGGTTGGAAAAATTCATCCAACAATCACTTCGATGTTCTGATCGTCTGAAGGTCTACCAGCATGATCTCCCATCAATCTCACAAGCACTCCTTCGTCCGCCAGAGCCAGTCGTCCCTTCAGAACCAGAACCTATGATTGTAGAGTCTGGTAGACTTACGAATACTGAGCGACAGAGGAGGCTGACCCGGGGTCTGTGTATGTACTGTGGTGCCGAAGGACATGTCAGGCTGGACTGTCCCATTCGTCCAGTACGTTCATTGGTGAGTGTATTCAGTTCTCCAGTTGAAAAAATGCACCCTCTCACCACCAATGTTCAGTTAACTGCCCATTCTGTCTCTATTTCAGTCACGGCCCTCATCGACTCCGGGTCAGCCGGAAATTTCATCTCGCACGCCCTCTGTCGCCGCCTCCAGCTCCACACCGAAGCCTCGACGCACGTCTACCAGATTCAACCTATAACCACCGATATCCATTCCCAGGCACGTATCCATCGTAAATGTGAACCCGTAACCCTCAGAGTAGGGTTACTTCATAAAGAAGAAATTCAATTTCTGGTTCTGGAGGGAGCATCAATGGACATCATCCTAGGGCGCCCGTGGCTGGTGAAGCATGATCCCATCCTCTCTTGGGGCACCGGAGAAATCAAAAGATGGGGTAAAGAATGCGTCTCCAGCTGTTTTCCTGACCTACCCTTGCAGATCCAGAGACCCATAAATGTCTACGTCACGTCTGTCGAAAGTCCAGTTGAGAAACAATCCATTCAGATCCCGAAGATCTACTCCTCATACGAGGACGTATTTTGCCCCAAGAGAGCTTCCCAGCTACCTCCACATCGGCCATGGGACTGCGCCATTGACCTGCTTCCTGATGCTCCTATGCCCAGAGGTAGGATCTACCCGTTGTCCCTTCCAGAAACTAAGGCCATGGAGGAGTACATTCAGGAGGCTCTGAGTCAGGGGTATATTCGCCAGTCCACGTCACCCGCTGCCTCAAGCTTCTTCTTCGTGGCCAAGAAGGATGGAGGGCTGCGGCCATGTATAGATTACCGAGTTCTGAACCAAGGCACCATCAAGTTCAGGTACCCACTTCCTCTCGTCCCTGCGGCCCTGGAACAACTCCGATCTGCCCGAATATTCACTAAGTTGGACCTCCGCAGCGCATACAACCTGGTACGAATACGCGAGGGGGACGAATGGAAGACGGCGTTTGTGACCCCTACTGGGCACTACGAATACCTGGTCATGCCCTATGGTCTGGTCAATGCCCCCTCCGTATTCCAGAACTTCATCCACGAAGTCCTCCGGGAGTTCCTCCATATCTCCGTCATCGTCTACATTGATGATATCCTGATTTACTCCCGGAGTGAGGCCGAACATCGCCACCACGTTGCGGAGGTCCTACAAACCTTAAGGAAACACAAATTGTATCTCAAGGCTGAGAAGTGTTCATTTCATTTACCATCTGTTCAGTTCCTTGGATACATCATTGATCGACAAGGGGTTCGCATGGACGAGGGGAAGGTCACTTCCGTCATCTCCTGGCCTGAACCGAAAACCATTAAAGAACTCCAACGATTCCTAGGGTTTGCCAATTTCTATCGACGTTTTATCCACAACTACAGTCTGATCACCGCTCCGCTCACCAACCTACTAAAGAATCAACCCAAAACGCTATCCTGGCCACCCGAAGCGGCCGCAGCCTTCCAAAGCCTCAAGAAGTCCTTCACGCAGGCTCCACTCCTGACTCACCCCAATCCCGACTTACCTTTCGTGGTCGAAGTGGATGCATCGACCACCGGAGTAGGAGCCATCTTGTCCCAGCTCCATGGGAATCCCTCACTACTCCATCCATGCGCCTACTTCTCCCGTAAGCTCAGCCCGGCGGAAAAGAACTATGACATCGGGAACCGTGAACTTCTTGCCATCAAGCTTGCCCTGGAGGAGTGGCGACACTGGTTGGAGGGAGCTAAACACCCATTCCAGGTGATTACCGACCATAAAAACTTACAATACCTGAAAGAGGCGAAAAGACTCTGTCCTCGTCAAGCCCAGTGGTCCTTATTCTTCTCCAGATTTCAATTCTCCATATCATATCGACCAGGATCCAAAAACATCCGGGCGGATGCACTCTCCAGAATCCATGACCAACAGGAAACAAGTGAGACCCCGGCCAACATTCTCCCAGATCAGATCACTGTCTGTCCCATCACCTGGTCTGCTCCAACATTTGTCGCCACCCCAGAGTCCAGAACTCCGCCGGGCTGTCCCCCCAATCGACGCTTCATCCCTGAAAATCAAGGGGTAGATCTCATTCACTCCAGTCATACCTCTCTGGGCACAGGGCATCCCGGGGCCAACAACACCCTCTCGCTGCTATCCCAACGCTTCTGGTGGCCGAACATGGCGAGGGATGTGAGGAGATACATCCAAGGCTGTAGAGAATGTGCCATGTCAAAGAGTCCTCGTCATCTACCTGCAGGAAAACTCCATCCCTTTCCCATCCCAAACCGCCCCTGGTCACACCTAGGAGTTGACTTCATGACAGACCTCCCATCGTCTGAAGGTAATACTTGCATATTAGTCATTGTAGATCGATTTTCCAAATTATGTCGTCTGATTCCTCTGAAGGGTCTACCCACAGCCCTAGAAACCGCTGAGAACCTATTTAACCATGTCTTTCGATGTTTTGGGCTACCTGAAGACATAGTCTCGGACCGAGGACCCCAATTCATCTCCAGACTATGGAAAGCCTTTTTTAGACTCCTAGGTGTGACCGTCAGCCTCTCGTCTGGCTATCACCCACAGACCAACGGCCAGACTGAGAGGAAAATTCAAGAAGTGGGGCGGTTCCTCAGGACCTTCTGTCACGGTCATCAGAACTCCTGGAGCCAGTTTCTGGGCTGGGCGGAATACGCCCAGAATTCCCTGCGGCAACCTACCACCGGACTTACGCCATTCCAGTGTATTCTGGGCTTCCAACCTCCACTCTTTCCCTGGGATGGCGAACCTTCTGACATCCCCGCAGTGGATTACTGGTTCCGGGAGAGCGAGAGGGTCTGGGACGATGCTCATCACCATCTCCAGAGGGCAGTTCGCCAAGCCAAGGAGGTGTCAGACAAGAAGAGGATTCCTGGACCTGCCTATGCTCCGGGGCAGAAAGTTTGGCTCTCCACCAGAGACATCCGCTTGCGACTGCCCTCCCGAAAACTTAGTCCCAGATTTGTTGGTCCCTTCACCATCCTGGAACAGGTCAACCCAGTCACCTATAAGTTACAGCTACCACCACAATACAGAATTCACCCCACATTCCACGTGTCACTCCTCAAACCCTTTCACGACCCTCTGATTCCTTCCACAGAGCCTGGCCATGAAGAGGAACCCCCTCTCCCACTGATTTCAGAAGAAGGATCCATATACAAGGTCAAGGACATTCTACGGTCCCGACGTCGTGGTGGTCATCTGGAATACCTCGTAGACTGGGAAGGATATGGTCCAGAAGAGAGGTCTTGGGTCCCCAGATCCGATATATTAGAACCCGCACTCATGGAGGAGTTCCACTCCAATCACCCCGAGTTCCCAGCACCTCGTGGACGAGGTAGACCACCACGGCGTCGACGGTCTAGGCCCTCAGGAGCGGGCCCTGGGGAGGGGGGTAATGTCACGGATTGGCCAGGCTCTTCCACCAGCATCACGCAACGATCACCGTCACCTGAGTATTAACCACGCACAGCTGCACCCAATCACTTCCATTCACTATAATAGCACACACCTCACTTCAGTCAGGGTCCGGTCTCGTTCCCACGAAGCGGACTCCTAGCGAGTACCTCCTGGTAGTCACTATCACATTGCTCTCATATCTTGAACTTACCTGATCTCTGTTTTGTTCCAGTCTGTCCAGTGTTCCCGGTGTCCTGTCCGTATTGAGTGTGTCTTCAGTCTGTCTTCCCCACAAGCCCTCTGGTGTGTGCATTCGGTCTCCCTCAGTGTCTGTCATCCATCCTGCTCCGAAGAAGGAATACCATCTCAATAATACTACAATCACATCCCCTTTGTTATCCTCGTATGCTCCGCTGCTGTAATAAACATCTTTCATTATATACTCACCTAACTTGTCCGTCTGCTTCCCTAACAGTATGCTTAATTTGAACAATTAAAAATATTTATCCTAAAACATGAAATAAATGTTATAGAAAGCAAATATTTTACTTTCTCAAGCATCAGCATATTGTTACAACACCAACTTATATATTTTTGATTGCATTTCTTGATAAGTAATGCTTCAATGAATGATCTGCCGCATAGAACCTTATTATTCCTAGCGGAAAATTACTTTTTAGAATTAGAAGGTTCTATCTGCATTTACCGTTGTGTTTTACTGCAATTTGCAAATGTAAGAGAACTTTGATAATTTACATTTAGAGAACCCTTGGGGTCTCTGTCATGTTAATGTATGAAAGAGAACTATTACACGCATATTGTTTGCTATATGGAATGCAAACACTTTGAAGCTCAATATCTCAAAATCATTCAGAACGCAGATAGAACCTTATAATTCTAAGGTGACGATTTGTCAAACTGTAGAGCGTCCTCTGCTTGTTGCTTACTGTAATGTGGGTGGAGGAATACACAAAGATAAAGAGGCCTTTGTGTGCTAAAACTGGCAAAATATCACATTCAAGAACCAGACAGAACTGTTGTATAAATAAATAAATATATATATATATATATATATATATATATATATATATATATAATTTTATATTCTTATACTTATATATACGTTTCTGGAGGTCGCAAATTATGGAGCCAAAAGTACATATGGTTGCATTTCGTCTTTAAAATGAATGCTACAGGGCAGTATGATGCCGTTTCTTTTTGTGCTTACCAGCTGACGGCTTACCTCCATGTGGACGGCTTTCCTGCTGTTACCAGTTTGTCCAGTTAGCTCACCATGTACATCTTGAGACGCAGAGAGGAGCTGACTGGATCTGAGTCCGGCGAAGAACGGTTCCAGAAAGCAGCTAAGACAAAAACAGAAGCCAAAAAATAAAATAAACAAGTAAATAACAGGGTGAGAACTTGTTAAAATCTGAAAACGTGGTAAAAACAGCTGAGGGTTTTTCTTTTTTGGGTTGCTTATTAAAACTGTCTGTTCGGTTTAGGGAAGGGGTTGGGCAGGTAAATTGGTGCATTTGAAAACACTATTGGTTGGGTTTAGGGAAGGAGGAGGGTGGGTCAGTCAGTCAGTCAGTCGACAGCAGCCTCTGGTGGATTTATGCGAGAACAGCAGGCGTGAATTGCACTTGTAAGAGAAATTTGAGATCTCAAAAAGCATACACAATAGCCTTTGGTGGATTCGCGAAAATGAAAACTACAAAGAAACATAGTACCTGGGACGTTTTTGTCGCTCTGCAGAAATTTATATAGAGGTACGTTTTCAGAATGAGTCTAGGACTAAAGCAATGGAAGGTAGATACACCACAAACGGTCTCCACCAAATTTCAAAAGTCCTTGGTGAACCTCTGACACTGAACAGTATTTTCGCAGGGGTGCAGTAGGAAATAGTAATCAGTAGGGAATAAGTAATATCCAGATTCTAGGATCATAACTGAGATGGATATCTGTAACTTTTGATGATACTGTATGTGATTTATGTATTCCCAAAAATCAGACAAAACAGGACAATTCCAAAGCATGTGCAGAAAGTCTCCTTTGCTAATCATGTTTAGGTTAATATTTATAGATAGCTAATCCATCTTGAATTTATATCATTATATACAGTGAAACAAAGGGTGTAATATAGCTTTAGATGAAGTTTTTCTTTGTAACAATGCAAATATGCTCTATCTACAGCTCTGTAAAAAAAGGTATTTATTGTGTTTGAACTTTTTTAATACATTACAGATATGCTCACTGAATACAAACCTAATAGATCACTCAGATCTTTAGGATCAAATAAACTAGAAATTCCAAGAGTTCAGTCAAAGCAGGGTGAATCAGCTTTCAGCTACTACGCCCCTCACTGCTGGAATCAGCTTCCAGAAATGATAAGATGTGCTCCAACATTAGGCACATTCAAATCAAGACTGAAAACACATCTGTTTAGCTGTGTCTTTACTGAATGAGCACTGTGCTACGTCCGACAGATCGCACTATTCTTTTTTTCTCTTCTTTTTCATTCTTTTATAACACATTTTATCTGTTTTTATGCTTATTTATTAATTTTTTTTAACCATTTTTATTATTTGTTTTTATTTTTCTTATACTTGTTTCTTTTATTCCTGTTTATGTAAAGCACTTTGAATTGCCACTGTGTATGAAATGTGCTATATAAATAAACTTGCCTTGCCTTGCCTTGCCTTTTTTAAGGATATTATATTTGGCATTGTTAGAGTGGTGAGAGCTCTCGGATGAGAAGGCATCTTTAAAGAGTGTCATATGTTTCTTAAGAGTAATTAAAAGCTGTAATTTGTTTTTTTCTGAAAAGCCTATGTGGATATGGTTTGGGCGTTAACTTTTCCATTAAGCAAATAAGGTCTGAAACATTCTGTACACACGTACTAGTTACGCAAACATGACTTCAAGCGCCCATTGCGTGAATTGCCACAAGTCTGCTTATAACACATACTCAGCATCTTCTTCTGTGTCAGTTTTCTTCTTCACTTCAACAGCAGTCAGAATTTTGCTGAGCTTGTTAAACTGTCATCCTGTTTACAATTAGATGCCTAACAATAACTCCTTCGCCCCTCAAATACTTATCCAGAACAGTCCAACAAGTTAACAAAACTATGTGCAAAACAAGATATTGACAACTCATTGGGCTGTCAAGGTTTTATTTTTTCCATAAACTGAACTTGTTCAAAAACGAATGGGAAAGCTACTGTCAAGTCATCTGTACAAAGCAATATATATTGACTAACTAGCAGGCCCACAGCTTTAATCATACATGACAAAAGCTCCACCTCGGATCAGAGGCGCCCATGCAGTGACATATGCCACGCTGACCTGCCCAAGCCACGCTGCTTGGCTGGGCTTCGCTATTCTCAGCCTCAGTCAGCTCAGAATAATTGCTGCTAATTATGGGACAGTGAATTTCACTGTTGTGCCTCTCCCGTTGTGATTCATTACATATGCACTGGAAATAACAAGTAGATTTGCATCGTACATGAAGCCACAGGGAAGGGCCTTTCACTTTTAATTCATAATGAAATATATGCTATCTTAGGTATGTAATGTTTGCTTGGTTGACATTAGAATGTCTGTCTATCTATCTATCTATCTATCTATCTATCTATCTATCTATCTATCTATCTATCTATCTATCTATCTATCTATCTATCTATCTATCTATCTATCTATCTATCTATCTATCTATCTATCTGAATTGAATTTTAACAACCAAAGCAATCCATATCAGAACAAAACAAATTAGTTTAGAAATTAAGTTATGCGTAATAAAATGAAATGACACATGGAGAAAGTATTGAACACATGAAGAAAAGCTGGTGTAAAAAGACAGTGAAAGCTCAGACAGCAGTTGAAATTTCACAGTAGTTAGAAAGCAACCTTACCCTTAGTTAGTGTAAATTAAGCTTCTATCTATCTATCTATCCATCCATCCATCCATCCATCCATCCATCCATCCATCCATCCATCTATGTCTGTGGGTAAAATAACTATTTAACATGTTATCATTGTTCCTGGTAAATGTATTTCTAAAGACGTTGACACAAAATTGACCCAGATTTTGGTAAAAATCCAATCAAAGCAAACATACAAATAAAAAATATATACAAATTAATTATGTGTAATAACAATGGAATGACACAAGGAGAAAGTACTTAAATACTAAAAATCGTTATATAAAAGGCTTATATTTGCCTTCAAGATGCCTTTTGTATGGAGAATGGAGTCACGTGCATTGCTCAGGTGTGATTTATTTCCTAGAAATCAAGAATTTAACATCTTGAGGATTCAGTGGATCTCTTCTATAGAATGGGATCTTTACCCTTTTTGTATCTAACAAATTCAGGTCAGGTGATTGGCTGGGTCTAGCCTTATTATCTTTCTCTATAATCAATTGAAATTTTGCTTGGTTGTGTTTGTTTCTTTCCTATAAAGCTTTAAATAATCTAGCTCCTGTTTATCTAACCAACCTTTTATCTCGCTACAATCCAACCTGCTCTTTAAGATCTTGAAACTCAGGGCTTCTGGTAGTACCTAGAATAGCAAAGTCGAGTAAAGGAGGTCGAGCCTTCTCATTTATGGCTCCTAAACTCTGGAATAGCCTTCCTGATAATGTCCAAGGCTCTCTAAATTCAAAACTAGATTAAAAATCTTTTTAGCAAAGCATACACTCAGTGCATCACTTAGCGGTATGATACATGAATTTGCTCCACACAGGTTTCTGCATCTCGTTTATATACACTATGGACAGCTATGCTAATTATTTTCTTTATTCTCTATTTCCACCTAGGGATGCTCATCCCGAGGCCCTCAAACTATGCAGCGCCACTGATTTGATCCAAGACAAGCGACGAGATGATCCCAAGGTTTCCATAATCCTGGACCAGGCCATATCCTGAGCAGCTGCTGTGGTGTTTATGGAGGAGTGGAGAACATGAGACGCTCCAGGGACAGACGAGTCTTCGCTGAGGTCCAGCTTCTCCATCCTCTGGCGCCTAGACTGCAGCTCTGCACAAGACATTGGCCATAGGAGAAATGGTCATGCCCAACTGAGCCTAGTTTCTCTCAAGATTTTTTAATTCTTCACTTTTGTCATTAGTGTCACCACTGGCTTATATGGTTTGGGATCTGAAGAGCTGCGCATCAATGGATTTGGTCTTCAGTGTTTGGACTCTCAGTAGTGATTATTAAACCTGAGCTAAACTCAACTGAACTTAAACTCTGAAACTGAACTGACACTGTTTCAATTTACTATGATCTTCTATGTGAAGCTGTTTTGACACAATCTACACTGTAAACGCGCTATAGAAATAAAGGTGAATTGAATTGAATTTAATTGAATTATCTTCTATGAACTGTAAAAGATCTTTGCCAGAGACACATTTGTGTCATGAGGTAGAAAGGTCAAACAGCATGAGAATATAACATGAGGGTGAGAATGTTGATTAACTGTTTATTTATGCATAAATCGTTCCTTTCACTTTAGGGTAGAAAAATGAAATCATACAAAGCCTCCTCCATTTCGATTAGTTTGTGTCTCCTATAAAAAGTTGACATGGAAAAGACAATCGACTTTCCAATGAATACCAGCACTGGTACGACCAAAGTCTAATAAGAACAAGTCATAGTTATGTACTGCTCATATTACAAGAGTGTTAGAGGTAGAGATGGTAATTGTCACAGACAAATTGAGCGGATTTTATATATAGTCAGAATTATTAGCCCCCCTTTGATTTTTTTTCTTTTTAAAATATTTCCCAAATGTTGTTTAACAGAGCAAGGAAATTTTCACAGTATGTCTCATAATTTTTTTCTTCTGGAGAAAGCCTTATTCAGGGGGGCTAATAAGTCTGACTTCAACTGTATATATAGTTTAAGTCAGACTTATTAGCCCCCCTGAATTATTAGCCCCCCTGTTTATTTATTTACCCAATTTCTGTTTAACGGAGAGATTTTTTCAACACATTTCTAAACATTCTAAACTCATTTCTAATAACTGATTTATTTTATCTTTGCCATAATGACAGTGAATAATATTTTACTAGATATTTTTCAAGACACTTCTATACAGCTTAAAGTTACATTTAAAGGCTTAATTTGGGTAATTAGGTTAACTAGGCAAGTTAGGGTAATTAGGCAAGTTATTGTATAACGATGGTTTGTTCTGTAGACTATCGAAACAAAATATAGCTTAAAGGGGCTAATAATTTTGACCTTAAAATGGTTTTTAAAAAATTAAAAACTGCTTTTACTCTAGCTAAAATAAAACAAATAACACTTTCTGCAGAAGAAAAAATATTATCAGACATAAGGTGAAAATTTGCTTGCTCTGTTAAACATAATTTGGGAAATATTTAAAAAAGAAAAATAAATTCATTCGTTTTCTTTTCGGCTTAGTCCCTTTATTAATCTGGGGTCGCCACAGTGGAATGAACCACCAACTTATCCAGCATTTGTTTTATGCAGCGGATGCCCTTCCAGCTGCAACCCATCACTGGGAAACACATACACACTTATTCACACACACATACACTACAGACAATTTAGCCTACCCAATTCACCTGTACCGCATGTCTTTGGACTGTGGGGGAAACCGGAGCACCCGGAGGAAACCCACGCAAGTGCAGGGAGAACATGCAAACTCCACACAGAAATGCCAACTGACCCAGACGAGGCTCGAACCAGCGACTTTCTTGCTGTGAGGCGACAGCACTACCTACTGCGCCACTGCATCGTTAAAATAAATTAAAAGGGGGGCTAATAATTCTGACTTCAACTGTATATGCAGTGCTCAGCATAAATAAGTATGCCCCTCACTAATCTTTTATATTCATATTTTTAATAGGAAACAATACAATATAACGGTCTAAACACTAGTACACCCAAAATTTAAAGTTTATAAAAAAAATTCATTCATTCATTCATTTTCTTTTCGGCTTAGTCCCTTTATTAATCCAGGGTCGCCACAGTGGAATGACCTGCCTATTTTTCCAGCACATGTTTTACACAGCGGATTCCCTTACAGCCACAACCCATCACTGGGAAACATCCACACACACTCATTCACACATATACACTACGACAATTTAGCTTACCCAATTCACCTATACCCTACGTCTTTGGACTTGTGGGGGAAACTGTAGCACCTGGAGGAAACCCACATGAACACGGGGAGAACATGCAAACTCCACACAGAAACGACAACTGACCCAGCTGAGGCTCGAACCATCAACCTTCTTGCTGTGAGGTAATTGTGCTACCCACTGTGCCACCACACCGGCTTTATAGAAAAATATTAAATGCTAATTTTAAAAAGAGGAAAAGTTTGAAAAATTTAGTTTTGTGCAACATTTTGCTTGAACTTAACTGTATTATCTTTCAATTTCTAAATATGTTTGGTGACAAAAATATTATTTTGATAAATATACCTATTTAATAAATCTGTTTTGTTTAAATGCACCAAATGTTGAATGTTTTATTTTATTTTTTTAACAAGAAATAATAATAACGTGCTTTGCTATCTACATTAAGCCTACTTGGTAGATCAAGGATGACTGATTTGTTACATGTTACAAGTGCCACAGCTCTCCACCTGTATAGCAGGTACAGAACACTTAACTCATAATTGATTCCAATAGCTGTAATTCAGTTGTAATTGTGCTCATAATTTATTTCAATCTGATATTAGCATTTTGCTATAAGAGAACTGTTGGGTGAAAATAGGACTTTACAACTGAAGAATACAGGAGATTTAATGCGTTAGTATATTGCTAAGTTAATTAATTATCAGTTGAGTCTATAAAAATATATAAAAATGCACAAATAAAACATTTAGAAAAATAGTTTTTATTCATTTTGACTAAAACAAGTGCCTGCTATCTCAGTGGCTGAAATTCATAGAATGCTAATAAAGTTAAATACATACAAAAAATAGACTTCGATAAACTGTAAAAAAAAAAAAAAAAAAAAAAATGAATCTGATTTCAATGGTTATATTATGCTACAGTAAATATCTGAAACCTGATTAACAGTAAATTCCCTTCATATATATGATTAAAAGTTGACTTTCCCAGAATTCACTGCATGACAATTCATGTTTTGTATGTTTTTTTTGTTGTTGTTGTTGTATGGTTTTCATCAATGAAACACATTAGATTTTTCTGTTGCATCTAATGTTGATAAATAATGTTTATTGCATTGCTTTAACTTTATGTCTGTTACCATAATGGTGTTTCGTTTTGTAGTTCTGTGAACAACACTGATCACCTATAAATTAGCATGTTTATCAGCTTGTAAAAAAAGTGCTCAATATGAGCATTGGTTTATCATCTGACTTTTTTGCTTTTTTTGTCTTCGTTAGTACTTCAAAACATGAATTA
Source organism: Danio aesculapii (assembly GCF_903798145.1). Lineage (NCBI taxonomy): Eukaryota > Metazoa > Chordata > Actinopteri > Cypriniformes > Danionidae > Danio > Danio aesculapii. The sequence goes on from NC_079453.1 coordinate 15,279,736, forward strand.
CACTATAAATTACTGAAATAGATTAGTTTAGTGTAAAATTTGAAATTTTATTTTTACAGTACTTTAAACAGTAAAATACTGGCTACCACAGCTACTTTTTTACCATAAATTGTACAAATAAATTATACAGATTATGTTTTTATCATGTAGACTTGGATATTTAATAACAAATTATTCTGTGATTTACTGCCACTAGTGTTCAGTGAATACTGTATTGTATGTAAAAATATGTAGGCCTACAAAAATGGTTTTGTCGAATATTTCACAAAATGTTTTCATCTTAAGAGCAGCTGCATGTTTAATATAAGGATCTAGCCTACAGCTATACAGCTTATGCAGAAACTGTTATTCAGTTGATAGAAAGCTCCCGCAACTCTAAGGTTATGGACCTCTGGCTTTACTGTTCTGAGATCAGTTGTGCCACAGCTTGAGGGAGGATTATATTATTTTACTTTAGAAAGTCAGAAGAAATGTGAGAAAGTTGCTCAAGCTGTTAAAACTTTATTTTTGTTGCTGGTTTCTAGAGGTTGTGTTTATGTGAGAATAACATCATGAACTAAGTAACTGATAGACTTGTTCTGAGAAAAGAACTCGCACACAAACAAAAGCAGCATGAAGCCACCTGCCACTGCTGTCTGAGTTCAACTCCTCCCTCCTCAAACAGGAAACAAGACTCATCCACAGACTACATTGTGAAACAATAAAATGGGAACGGAGAAGAGCGGGTGGGGGTGAAGGAAGAGGGGCAGAAGCCTTGGATTAAATGAAGGACAAAGACAAGTTTGAGTTACATCAATGCTTTCACCCTTAACACTGCACTTGACTTGAGCAAGTAGAAAGTCGTTGCTCTTTTTTTTATCTCAAAAGACAGACATACACGTATTTTATCTCAGTCTGTTCCATAGTCTGTACAATATACAGAGGTGGTGGTGGTGTGGAGAGATCCCACTCATGATTGTGAAGTGCTTTAGGTGTATAATCATATACTATAAAATGCGCTATATAAAAATACACATTACATTACATATAGATTTACAGCATATATATATATATATATATATATATATATATATATATATATATATATATATATATATATATATATATATATATATATATATATATAATATTTTTTCCATTAATTCAAATTTTTAAATTAAATAATTCAAACCTAAGAAAGAGATGTTTTAGTAATTATCAGATCAGAAGAACTGCTTTATAATACCATAAATATGTAGCAAGATGTGCAGCACTGTGGTGTGAGATGTAAGAGTTTTAATTGTATTGGAATGGGCAGTTTACAATAAATGCTTACTGCTTCACATGAATTCCACCTCTCTCTCTCTCTCTCTCTCTCTCTTTATATATATATATATATATATATATATATATATATATATATATATATATATATATATATATATATATATATATATATATATATACATACATACATATATATATATATATATATATATATATATATATATATATATATATATATATATATACATACATATATATATATATATATATATATATATATATATATATATATATATATATATATATATATATATATATACACTTAGAACCATAAATATTTGGACATTGACACAATTCTAACTTTTCTAGCTCTATACACCAAGAGAATCAATTTGAAATGAAACGAACAAGAATGCAAATTAGAATTAGAAATCTTTATTGTCCACACGTGTGGAAATTCGGTTTTGGCCTCCCAAACATCATAAATACAAAACACAAACACAGATCTTCCTACACCACTGATTACTAACACACAACCCTAAAAATACAAACTACTTTATGGTCATTTATTCAATATGTTACTAGCAGACAGTATAAAAGATTTTTTTTAAATATTTGTTTTGGCAGTGGTTACTCTGTATCGTCTACCAGAAGGAAGCTTTTCAAATTAATAATAAAGAGGATGAGTTGAGTCCTGAACTATCTATGAGGCTTTCCATCTGGTCTGGTTTATATACAGTTCCAGAAGCTGCTTCTAGGCGTCCATTATGATCTTACTAGCCTTGTTAACCATCTTTGCAAGTTTATACTTGCTTTGAGCTCCAAGATTCCCACACCAGCAAGAAATATTATAGGTGATAACACTTTCAACCAGACTGGTATAAATCTTTCTCAGAATACCCTTACTAACATCAAAACTATTTAATTACCTTAAAAGAAAGAGTCTCTGTGTTGCCTTCTAATATAGTCTGCGTGTTCACCGAAATTTAAGCCACTATCTAAAATAATACGCAAGTACTTAAAACTATTTACAATCTCAACATGTTGACCCTCAATAGTAACTGGATGACATATAGGCTTCTCTTCCCTACTAATAATTAGTTCCTTAGTTTTCAAAGCATTTAGTGACAAAGCACTCTCCTCGCACCATGTCACCAGATGTTCTATGTGCTCAAAGTAAGCCCTCTCTAGCTTCTTCTTTCCTTTGACCATAAGTCCAACCACAGCCATGTCATCAGCAGACTTGAGTAGGGTAATATTGCTTTCAGAAATCTGCATTTCACCTATATACAGGGTGGGTTATTTATATGGATACACCTTAACAAACTTATTGGGAAATTCACAAGAAAAAACAATGGTGTGCTTGGTTTTAACATAACTTTATTCTTTTATGAGTTATTTACAAGCCCCCTCACATATTCTAATGTGCCACAAACAGGACGTGAATATCATAAACCATTCCCATTTTATTAAGGTCTATACAAATGGCCCACCCTGTACATCGAAAATAATGCAGGTGATATCACACAAGACGTGCTTTAAGTGCAGACTCTCAGTTTTAGTTTGATGATATTTACATCCAAATCAAGTAAACGCTGTAGGAATGAAGCTGCGGTCACACTGGGCTTTTCCTCCCATAGACTGCCATTCATACACACGCGAATGCGTCAGACCGGAAACGCAAGGTCACGCGTCACGTTTCGCATGTTACTGCGGTGCATAATTCAAGCTTGGTGAACTCTGACTTGCAAAATTGCATCACTTGACTGCGTGAGACCAATCGAGGATCAAAATAAGACCTCTCTGGACAGAAATTTAAAACATGGAGCAATCGCTCGCTTTTTTAAATGTCTAATCATCTATAAATGATATCACCACATGGGCTCAGTACTACTTTGGTAAACATTTCTCAAGTACCACAATTTGTGGTTACATCCACAAATGCCAGTGAAAACTGTACTGTTCCAAAAGAAAGCCCTATATTTACACTGTCCAGAAGCATTGTTGACTTCTCTGGGCTCGGAGGCATCTCCGTCACACAGTGGAAATATGGACTGTGGTCAGATGAATCAGCTGTTCAGGAATTTTTTGGAAGAAAAAAGAGCAAAAGATCATCTAGACTGGTACCAGCAACACGTCCAAAATCCACGGTCTGTCATGGTCAAGTGCCCTGGACAAAGGTAACTTGCACTTTTGTGGTGGCACCATTAATGCTGAAAAGTACATAGAGATTTTATAGCACAATATATTGCCTTCAAGAAGACATCTTTTCCAGGGACGCCCATGCATATTACAACAAGATTACAACAAGACAATGCAAAACCACACTCTGCACACATTACAAAGTCCTGGCAGTGGAGAAAGAGGATACAGGTTGACCGGTCTGCCCGCAGTCCCGACATGTTTCCAATAGAGAATATGTGGCACATTTTGAAGCGCAAAATGCGACAATGAAGACCCCGTACCATTGTCCACCTTGTTTGCAGGAAGAATGGGACATAATTACACAACACTTTTCATCTGGCGTCTTCAATCCCTAAACGTCTTAAGTGTATATATATATATATATATATATATATATATATATATATATATATATATATATATATATATATATATATATTTATATATATATATAAACATAGAGAGAGAGAGTTGAAATTCATATGAAGCAGAAAGCATTTATTGTAAACTGCCCATTCCAACACATTAAAAACTCAAACGCAGAGTCAAGCCGAAATTATTCAAACCCCTGGCAAATTACTTGGCTTAAAGTTATTTATTCAAGTTTTTTATTTATTCAAGCAAGTTTAGCTTTTTTTTTTTTTATTGGAAATGACACATCCCAAAATATATTAAGACAATGTACAAGAGGCATCATTAAAAAAAAATTATAGTCTTGCTATAAATGCTTGCTATAATTGCTGACATGCTTTTTCCATTGGTATTTTTTTCCCATTCATATTTAGTGATGAGCTCCAACATTTTCTCCATAGATTCTTAATTGAATTTAGGTCAGGACTCCATTAATGATTTTGTCTGCTAACCATTTCTTTACTTTTTCTGAGTAAACCCCTCACAGATCTCGATCTCTTTTAAATTGATATTTTATTTAGGATGTTATACAATAATATATTTGTATACATTAGATTAGTCAGTAGTAAATCCAAAACTGAAACTTATTTAATAAAATAACTTGAGATCATGGTCCAAAAATTTGAACACCCAAATTAATATGTTAGGACAAATTGTTACAGAATATTTTAATAAAGATGAAATACAATATTTAAAAAATGTATATTCACTGAAAAATAAATAAAATTATTGATTTTAAAAAGATGGTGTACTTATTTATGCTCTGCACTGCAAATTTACTCAGTCAACGGCTATTGGTTGTTTTGGCTAAATGTTACCTCTGAGTGAATAGTGAGAAATTACTTTTATATCTTGAAAAATCATGG